>NW_020837950.1:19782074-19941872 GCF_003676395.1 Aethalodelphis obliquidens | reverse complement strand
CTAATTAATATGTGTAAAATAGATAACTAGTGAGAACCTGTATAGCACAGAGAATTCCACTTCACTGTACAGTAGAACTGTAACACAGGGAACTCCGCTTCACTGTACAGTTTCCTGTAGAGCACAGGGAACTCCACTTCAGTGTACAGTAGAAACTAACACAACATTGTTAAACAACTATACTCCAATAAAAAAAAAAAAAGAGTTGCTCAGAAAGAGACCTGGATGAATGTAGCAAGAGCAGGATAATTTATGTGGGTTTTTTGGGGGGTGGGGTGGGGTGGAGGGAACTGGGAGTAAGGGAGGAGAAAGCAGCCAATCTGAGAATTCAGAAGTACAGTTTTTGAGATATTTATCAGATATACAAGTGAAATATCAAATAGACAGTTGATAAACAAGTATAGCGTTCAAAAGAGAAGCCTGAATTGGATGTATACATTTGAGAGTCATCAACATAAAACTGGTATTTCAATTCATGAGACCAGAAAAAAATCATCATATGAGTGAATTAGAAAGGAGAAAAAGACCAACGTCTAAGGTGAGTAGTGAGCAAAAGAGACTTTAAAGAGTGACCATTGGGTTAGGAGATAAAACAAGAGCATGTAATTTATTATGATAAATGCTCTTAAGAGATAAAAGATATTGAAGATAGAGAAATGACCACTGGAAATAACAGCATAATGGTCATCGGTGACCTTAAGAGGGCAGTTTCATTATAGCAGGAGGGGGCAAACACATGACTGAAGTGGTTTTAGAGAGGATGGGAACAGTGAGTATAAACCAATACATGTTTTGGAAGCTCACCTTTCAGGTTTTAGCAAGAAAGGAGACTGGAAATTATGAAAGAGAAAAGAGCTGGGGTGGGAAGCTGGAAAGAGGATAAGAGGGTAAGGAGGGAGTGCTCAAAGAGAAAGGGGATTCTTCCTTGTGCATAGGTAATATCATAAATGGGGGAGTTAGACAAGAAATGAAGCAAACAACATTGCAAAATAAAAGAACCATATTGGTCCAGACCCACTGTCCTCCAAGACAAACATTCATTCCATTTTCAGAGGGAATAATATGTTTTCAGAGTGAATCTTACAGACGGACAGAGTAAGCTGTAGTATATGTGGTTGCTGTGAGTTGAATTGTATCCTCCAAAAAAATATGTTCAAGTCCTAACCCCTGCTGGTGCCTGTGAATGTGAACTTATTTGGAAATAGGGTCATTGCAAATGTAATCAAGTTAAGATAAAGCCATATTGGACTAGGGTGACTCTAAATCGAAAAACTGGTATCTTTACAAAAAAGCTGTGTAAAGACACATATTCAGACAGAGAAGAGAAGGCTATGTGATGACAGGCAGAAATTAGAGTTATACAGTTGCAAGCCAGAGAATGCCAAGGATTGATAGCAACTACCAAAAGCTAGGACAGGGCAAGGAAATTGTTCCCTTAGAAAGTGGACTTGCTGACACTCTGATTTTGGACTTCTGGCTTTCAAACTGAGGGAGAATAGACTTGTTTTTTAAGCTACCCAGTTTGTGGTACATTGTTACGACAGCCCTGGAAACTAATACAGTGGTATTATTCCAAGAATTTTGTAAATTTTTGTTTTGTTTTGTTTTGATACCTCTCCTTCACAGGATTTCTAACACTGAATAATCCTAGAAGATATTTTCAGTCAACAAGAGTACTGATGGATAATTAGAATTTTCAAATAAACTCAAGATTATTGGTTACATATACCTTAGTAGAGTTGCATTTCAGGTTATTTCTCCTTAGTAGGATCTGATGGAAGGAACACCAAAAGTAACCTAAAATGGTAATGAAAGCAACTCTGAAGTCACTAAAGATAAACCAATATAATTCATAATAACCCCACTCAATGCCAGTTTCAAAACTTAGACTAACCCTTCAACTACCTTAATTGCTCTATCATGAGTTAGAAGTGTACTCTGTGCCAGCTCTGAACTGATATCCTCATGCCTTCAACTAGTCCTAGGCAAGACTAGGGCCAAAGTGTGTGGTTGGTTGTACCAACTGCGTCCTGCAATACTCCCTCCATCCTCACAGGGGAGCAAGGGAATAGGGACTGAAATTTATCTCATGCTTTGCTCACCAGTCTATACCCCTAGGTATAGATTAGGTCATCTAAGTTCCATCTGTGCTAGCAGGAATTGCTGGGTTTAATTCTGCAGTAATGTATCATGCCTACATTTATTTAACAAGTATTTATTGTACTTATAGTATGATAGAGAGTATTTTAGTTCTGGGACCACAATCAGGAAGAAGACAGAGTGCTTGCCCTCCAACAGTTTATACTGAAAAAAAATTTTAAATAGCAATTTCCAGGTGGTATGATAATCGCTAATACAGAGATAAAAACAAGGTTCTGGAACACTTCTTAGGAGGTACCAAGAGAGGCAGTCTAAGTTCCTTAGAGGTGTTACTCTTTAAATCAAAGCTCAAAACTGAATAAGGGTTAGCCATATAAAGAAATGGAATAATAGAAATTACACTTAGAGCTAAAATCATATGCAAAGTCCAAAAAGCCAGAAAGGGTATGCTCGTTCATGAGACTGCAAAATATTCGGTTTAGCTGGACCTTAGAGCAGGTGGCGAGAACAGGAGATAAAACTTGTATAAGCAAGGGTCAAATCATGAAAGATCTTGAATGAATGTTAGAGAAAACAAATAAAGCCAACCACATGTTTAAAAGCAAGAAAAATAATCAGATTAAATATTAGAATGAGTACTTAATATGTATTGGGATAAATAAGTTGGAAGGCAAGGCTAGAATCTATTGAAGAAGTGAATGTAAAATCCAGGATTGAGTATGCGGCCTGAACCATGATTTTAGAAGGAAAGAAGTGGACATATGTGAGAAATAATAATGAATGCATGTGGCTGATTGAATCTGAATGAAGAAATCAAGGAAGACTCTCAGGATTTGGGAAGACAAGTTAGAGAATAAGCGAGGGAAATGAAGTAAAGGATAGGGAAAAGATAGGTTTGGTTTTAGATAAGTTGGGTCTGAGGTCATCACGAGGTATATTTTGGTGGAGATGTTCAATAATACATTGTATATAAAAGTTCATAAGTGAAATTAAGCATGAAAATTTGTGTTATCATCTGCATATACATGTTAGCTGAAGAAAAGTAGAATAGGGGTCATAACAGCACCTCAAAGAACAACTAAATTTTATGGCACAGATGGAAAAGAGGAGACTAAGAAAGGAATTTAGTAATAGGCCAAACGTGTGCTGGTGTGTGGAAACTAATAAGAGTGTTCCAAGTAGAATGAGGTCACCAGTTTCAAATGATGCAGAGGATTATGGTAGATGAAGACTGAAAATTATCACAATTTGGCCATGAAAAGAGAATTGTTTAGTGCAATCCCTTTTCTAAAAAGTGACTGAATCTTTGAGCTGGTCCACACTTTAATTTTAAAATGTTTTAATTAAGGGTATAAGGTCACTTATAGTATTAGTAAGTACTAATAAACATTAGTTGATTGATCAATTAATCTTTCATTATCATAATCAATTAGGATTATGTACATAAACTTTGTACATTGGCTATAAACCCAGAAACCTTGTGAACAAATTAGAAGAGGCATTTTTATAATTCTGGTAATTGTCTCTTAATTAAAGCTATTTTCTAAATATGATTGAATACCAACACTTAGATTATATCCAGGTACCTGAAATCCAAATAATCCATGTTAATTTATATTGTAGATACACCAGAAAACTGAATCAGGCTTAGCATTCTGAATAAATAATAATTCTATAACCTGGAGAACGATTTGGCAACATACAGAGTTGAGATTTGTCCTAGGAAAAACTGCTTCCCATTCATGTTTGCATTACCTCTGCAATAAGTCCTCCATGGATGATTGCCCATGGAAAAATCATGAAATGAATGAACATGTGGATGAATGAAAAAAAGTACAAGTGTGTAATGGAAAACAGATTGTGAAAGGCTAATGGGATTAACCCACATTGTCCCAAAGAGAAATTTTAAACCATGATTCATGAATAAATAAACTTTCATGAAACACAGAAAAATTACTGTATGTTGTTACCCTCTGTAGGTAGTGTTTGTCATGTTTGCTCTTCCTCTGCTTTCAGCACCCTCCCTTGACAACATTTTCACTAATAAGTATCTCTCACTGTCATAGTTCTAAGATTTGCTCTCTAACTGTACACATGAATCAGTACCATTTTCTTCCCTCTCTCACCAATCCAAGGGAATCTGTCACTTGTTCTTGTCTAGCAGACCAACTATTCAGATGAATTACTCTCAACTGTGGTGTATTGAAGATATCCCAACCCCTGCTTCAGACTATACATGTACTTAATAGGCATTTAATAAAGCATTTGTAAACAGTTTCAATTTCTCCCCACACTTAAAGCATGGAGATTTACTGTATTGTTAAACTAGTGCCTGGCAGAAACAGACATTCCAACGTTTGAAATACTAATTATAAGCGAGTTCCTCATAATTTAATTTCACCACAGTGTTCCATTGATTCAAAACAAGGTTGAAGAAGAAAAGTTGTCAGTCAACTTTTAAAAACACTATGTTCCCAATGTAATCATACTGCTACTTGAGACAACTGTTGGTATGGCTGTAAAAGGTTAAGATACATACACACAGACACATGTGCACACACACGTTGTCCTCAAAAAATAAAAAACACTGCAAAACATCATGAACTCATTGATGATATAGGTCCTACTTCATTTGAAAGTAAAAGTCACCAGATAATTATGGAACATATACAGAATATTCAGATTCAGTAATAAATATTCTAAAAATTCCATTCAAATTTATACTTTGATTCAGAGCTTTTTTAAAAAAAGTTGGGGAGATAGGTTAAGGAAAAATAGTCTCTTTCCCTCTTAATCTTTTTTTGGTGAAGATCTTATCAAAGGACATACAAATCCTCAGGGATGATATTCTTCTTTCCTCCTAAATAGCCTTTCACAGTATTGTTTTATGTTAACTTTTCCAGGGATTTTAACTTTCAAACATAATATTCTGAAGATCTCCTCCTGAGAGCAGAGCTTGAAAAGTAGTCTTTCCACATTTAATGATTTTTTACATAACTGCATTTTTTTCTTTTTGAATTATCTAGCACAGAATATATATATATATATATATATATATATATATAGCATTTAAATTGATTTTGACTCTGAAAATACATATAATTTATAAATATCCTTGAAACAAATATAATTTTGGTATACTATATTCTAAATTTGAGTTTATAACTCCTTTGTGAGCTTTTAAGTTTCCCTATTACTTCTGGTGTTTTGCTTTTGACACCACCCATTACATGTTATAAGTAGAGGTATCCTACAGTAACGGTGATCCTAATGTAATGGATTTTTCTACACGGGTAAGATACTTCCATTAGACCTTCAAACCGACACCAGAATAAGTATTTGAGATTCCAAAGCTTTCCAATAAAGGATATTTTAAGCCTTGTAAGTTTTTTAGCCCCCAAATCAAACTAGATAAGTAACAGACTACTCTATCCCTGCCTAAGGTGAGCCCTAGCTTCTAGACTGATCAGCAATGCAACAAAATATATGAAATATTGAATTTTCACCTAGCACTCTTAGTGTACCTAATTCAATCAGAATCTGTATCAATCTCTAGCACAAGGTGTTTTGAAGTATATATATGTAATTTGACCTGAAATGTCCAGGTAATTTTTGAATATTTACAGCAGTATCACCCCTTCCAATCCATAAAGACCTAATCTTAGAAAGTCATCAAAGTTAAAAAAAAAAAGGAACAAAATCTCTCTTTTGAAGTTTTATCTAATCTTCACTTAATATTTATAAAACACATACAAAGTCATATATTTTAAATATTATAAGTGGCTAAAACAAATTTAATTTAAAAAACCAAGAATAAGACCCCCACCTAATCCCTATAACTACTTTCAAAAACTTGAAACTATTTTTAAGTATATAAATTAAAAAAAAAACAATTAAATATTTAATTGAAATACTTTAATGAAAAATCTTAACAGCTGACCCTTGACCACAGAATAAAATCCAAAGGCAGTTAAACATCATACAGGCCCCTGTGTGAATTGATTCTTAATAAACTTCTAAATTTCATTCTTCTTCCCATTTACCTTTCTGCTCTCATTTGCCTTTTGGTCTTTCCACACTTTTTCCCCTGAATCTGGAACACTATTCCCTCATATCTCATTCTTTAGATCTCATTTGAGGCATTCCTTAGGCTCCAGGAAGCATTCTATCCCCAAATTCTTCTGTCCTCTGATCTCCACCCACATAATATTAATGTTTGTATTAGGGTCCTCTCTTATGTGATGTCACTGCAACAGGAGACTTCCTCCGTCATAGCCCCAATCACATTACAGTCTAGTTTCCTATTTGAACTATTATCTTGGGGGGCAGGCACCATGTCTGTCATATTCAACATTTTAATCTCAAGTACTTATCCCAATGATGAGTATATAATAGGTACTCAATATTATATATTCACAAATGGATGATTTTTTGAAGAATTAGTATAAGAATTAATGAAAATATATAACATCAAAATAAAAAAGAACACATTTATTTAAATAGGAGTGTTGGGCTTCCCTGGTGGTGCAGTGGTTAAGAATTCACCTGCCAATGCAGGGGACACGGGTTTGAGCCCTGGACCAGGAGGATCCCACATGCCACGGAACATCTAAGCTCATGTGCCACAACTACTGAGCCCGTGAGCCTAGAGCCAGTGCTCTGCAACAAGAGAAGCCACCACAATGAGAAGCCCATGCACAGAAAGGAAGAGTAGCCCCCTCTCATCGCAACTAGAGAAAGCCCGCACATAGCAACAAGGACCCAACACAGCCAAAAATAAATAAATAACATAAATAAATTTTTGTAATAAATAAATAAATAGGAGCATTAAAACAAAAAGGTTTTGCTGGAAAAAAAAGAGGAAAACCCAAGCAAAAAATATATTTGTCCTGAAAGTTCAGATTGAAATTATTTTCCCCTATTTCTAAGAAAATATTATAACAAAATAAATTTCTTCTTGAAATAAATTACCTTAAAAGTATATTCATTTGGCCATCCTAAAGTTATAACTTTTCCATTTGTTCTGCAGTTAATTCCTTCTTATGCCAGTTAATGTGTGTTTTGGTCACTCTGCACATCACTGTTATGATTTATTCTACATTTATAAAATAACCCTTCCATCTTTAACCAAGCTGTTCAAGTCTTCTTAAAGTTAAAAGGAAAAAACTAAATTTACATTTTTTAAAAGAGGTTCAAGACTTGACCCTTCAGAATGCCATGAGTTCTTTTCATTTATCAGTACCTTTAAAAGTTCTTTTGATTTAAAAACAATTTTTCTAACAATTTTACAATTTTAACAGAAACTTTACCTGTTAACGTAAGAATTCTTCTGAAAACTTTTAAAAATAGAATTTTTCTGAAAACTTTTAAAAATAGAACTTAAAAACAATGGATATATTTCTACCCATAATATTTATTTATATGGCTATATATTTATTATTCATCATTATAAGATTACATGAAACTTCACAATATAATAATGAAATTAATCATCATTGTAATATTCAGTTATTTATTGTTAAGTGTTTCATATGTGAGGCTTATTTTAATCACCACCAGCAATGGATATTATAGGTACCCTACACATGTACTTAGGGCATCAGCAATGCCTGAATAACCCCCTCCCAAAAGAGGATCAGGAAATTATTTAATGATTGATATATTTTAAATGGTATAACATTTTATCATAGGGAAAATTTAAAAAATGTTGGACTTTCTTCCAATTAATATATGGTTTAGAAATACTTTCATTTTTGAATGGCATATGAGGAAATTTAATAAACAAGTCAGTGCTTGAGGCTTCTAAGCTTCTTAATTTATCCCTCTTTGTTACAACAGTCCTATAAGATAATTAATAATCTCTAATATACTGATAAAGAAATGGAGGTTTCTACTACCAAAAGCCATCTATAGATTCAATGCAATCCCTATCAAGATTCCAATGCCATTTTTTTACAGCAGTAGATAAAACACTCCTAAATTTTATATGTACCTATAAAAGACCCTTAATAGTCAAAAATATCCTAAGAAAGAAGAACAAAGCAGGAGGCATCATACTTCCTGATTTCAAACTATACTATGAAGCTATGGTCATCAAAAGAGTATGGTACTGACATAAAAATGGACAAACAGACCACTGGAGCAGAATCAAGAGCCCAGAAATAAACCCAAACACATATGATCAACTAATATTTGATGAGGGAGCCAAGAATATTAAATGAAGAAAAGACAGTCTTTTCAATAAGTGGTCTGGGATACTTGAATGTTCACATGTAAAAGAATGGACCTATATCTTAAATTAGTCACAAAAATTAACTGAAAATGGATTAAAGACTTAAATGTAAGACCTGAAACCATAAAACTCCTAGAAGAAAAGATAGGAATAAAGCTCCTTGACATGGGTCTTAGTAAGGAATTTTTTTGTATAAAGCACCTAAAGAACAAGCAACAAAATAAAAAAATAAACAAGTGAAACTACATCAAACTAAAAAGCTACTGCACAGAAAAAGAAACCAGCAACAAAGTAAAAAGACAACCTACGGAATAGGAAAACATATTTTCAAACCATACATCTGATAAGGGGTTAACATCCAAAATATATAAACAATTCAAACAATAGCAGAAAAAAAAAAAAGGCCAAATAACCCAACTAAAAAATGGGCAAAGGACCTGAATAGATGTTTCTCCAAAGAAGATATATGAAAGGTCAACATATACATGGAAAGATGCTCATGATCACCAGTCATTAGGAAAATGCAAATTAAAATTACAATGAGATATCACCTCATGCCTCTCAGAATGACCATCATCAAAAAGACAAGAAATAACAAATAATGGCATGGATGTGGAGAAAAGGGAACACTTGTACACTGTTGGTGGAATGGTAAATTGGTACAGCCACTATGGAAAACAGTAAGGAGGATCCTCAAAAAATTAAAAATAGAACTACCATATGATCCAGCAATTCTACATTGGGTATTTACCCAAAGGAAATAAAAATACTAACTTGAAAAGACATCTGCAACCCCATGTTCATAGCATCATTATTCACTATTCATTAATAGCTAAGATACAGAAACAAGTGTCCATTTATGGATGATGGATAAGCAAGTTGTGAGATATATATATATATATATATATATAGATAGATATATATATATATAGATATATATATATATACACACACACACACATACAATGGGAGATATTATTCAGCCATAAAAAAAAAAAACAAGGAAATCCTACAATTTGTGACAACAAGAATAAACTCTGAAGACATTATGCTAAGTGAATAGGTGGTCAAATGTACAAACTTCCATTTATAAGATAAATAAGTACTAGGGATGTAACATAAAACATAATGACTATAACTAGCACTGATGTATGATGTATAGGAAAGTTGATGAGAGTAAATCCGAAGAGTTCTCATCACAAGAGGAATTTTTTTTTTCTTTTTTCTTTCTTTTCTTTTTGTTGTATCTATATGAGAAGATGGATGTTAGCTGTACCTATTTTGGCGATCATTTCATAATATGTGTAAATTAAACCATCATGCTGTATGCCTTAAACTTATACAATGATATATGTTAATAATTAAATCTATACAGTGATATAAGTTAACTACTTCTCAATAAAACTGGGAAATATAAAGTATATCAGCTAAAATTTAAAAAGAAAGAAATGGCCAAGACTTGATTAATAACTGAAAGGTTCCTAAATTTTTGTCCCTGCTTCCAACTTGAGACCAATCACAAAGAAACAAATATATACCCCCTAAACAATTACATAGCATGTCTCACTTCTAGGTGTCCACCTACAGCTTCCTATGTCAACAGGCTTCAGTCAGGGCATACCTGAGGTCTTCCTCTTTTTCCACTATAAAGCTTTCCCACTCCTCTGCCTGCCTTTGAATCTGCCAAAACCCAAGTGAAGATGGCTGACTCCCTTGCTACAGTAAGCTCAGAATCAATAGCCTTTGTTTTTCTCATTTGGTTGATCGTCTTATCTTTCTACAGTGCTCAATGGTGTGGGGATACAAAACAAGTCAAAGATATGTCCCTGGCTTTGAAATGCTTATAATCTACTTGGGAAGAGAAAATGTGCATGTGAAAATAATTTAGAAAAAATGAATCTACATTTAGGTAAAAAGACAGACTACCATTTTAAAAGAATTTAGGTGTTATGATGTTTTAATCAAGTTTGAGCATTACATAGGCCTGAAATTAAATCCCAGCTATGTGCCATATGACCTCTATAACTTGTAGGTGTTTGTTAGATCCTAAGCTTCAGTTTTCTCCTTTCTCAAATGAAAATATATTTATATCAAAGATAATACTTATAATTATCTATTATAATCATTTAATACATTAATGTCTTCTTTGTTTCTTTTTTGTTATTATATATACAATTTAAAGAGGAAATATGGAAATTATTTCATGGATAAAGTGCAGTATGAATGGGATCACTTTATGGACTAGTGAAGAGGAAAATGGGTATTCCAGGTGGAGAACAATATAAAAGAACTATTCATGAACATGTTTTGTTTTCTTGTTAAAATAAGGAAACCAACACCTTGGGTGTACAAAACAATGATGCATAAATAAATTTAAATAGTTTAGATATACTATATTAAATATTGATATACTTAGGTTCTTGGACACAGAAGAACCTAAAAGACAACTTAGGTTGTTGACCCAAGAGACAACAAAGAATAATTATTGCTCTTAAGCACAAAAATGACCAAAGACAATCTTAGAAAAATAAAATTATTAGTGAACGTATTGGAGAAGGGTATTATTAGATTCAAGGAGACCGCTTAAGAAGCTATTAAAGCAATACCAAAGCATTAAAATGTGACCCAAATCAAGTATTTTGTTAGCAGTGCTTCTCAGATAGCTCCAAGTTTTCAATCCTGGTAATCTTAGATCAAAGTGGGGGGAAGATAATCACACAGGCATCTAATATATTGTGACAGCAGTTCATACAGGTAGTCTGAATTCACTTCGTGCTCATTTATTCCCATAGGTTGGTTGGTTCTTCATATTTTCCCCTATACATATCTGTATCTCTTTTCTTGCCAAAATTCTAGATATTTTAAAAATATTTAAGTGCTATGTAGAATCTTACAATATCATTCAAGTCAATGATGGTGTAATATTAGTCCTACTCACCAAATTTTTACCAATTCAGACTCCTTCCAGGCACATAGTAGGCATATAGTAGGATCACACTTTCACTTCCCCCTAAAGTTGGTTATGGCTACATACTTTGATTTGGCCTGTAAAATGTGTGTCACAACAGGGTGGAGTGCTTTAAAAGATAAAATTCAGTGCCACATAATTTTCACTCTGCCATAAATTGCAAGCTTCAATTGGTTATGTTCCTAAAAAGGAGTACAATGTATTTAAGGAATTAATTAAATAATTAATAACCTTCCAAAATAGAAAGCCAAAGGCCTGATGGGTTCACTGGTGAATTCTACCAAACTCTTAAGAAATAAAATCAATGCTGTGTATAAGTAAATTCCTCTCCCCCTTCCTACAGTACAACTTGCATAGCCATTTGTGATGACCCTCTTATCCTTTTAATTCTGAAAATATAGAGCATAGTCCCACACAAATAGTAGAAGTTTAACAAACCTTTTTTTTTTTCCTCTTTCCCTAAGTGGCTAAGATGTCCCATCAGCAGTTAAGAACTTGAGCTTGACAGGTGATTGGTACTAAGAATTTCTATACTGATGTCATAAGTGTTAGCTCTTAATTCACTATGCATTGAATTTTCTGGTACTGTGCTATCCATATCCCATAATCACTAACTTCTTATCAAATGAATCAATAAAAGTAATTTTTAATTTTTTCATTAGGTAAAGGCTTGTTTCATTTTGAATCATTACCCTTAGGAACCAGGACCCATAGCTTTATTTTTATTATTTACCTTTAATGATGTCTTTCATTTGACCGAATTCATCAAGCACTTATTGAAGACCACATAAGTGTGCTCATAGTATTAATTGTGGGGAGAGACCACAAACAGCAAGATGTAAGCCAGTTACAGGTACTCCATACAAGGGGATGGAAGGATAAGAGATAAGGGTAAAAGAAGACTATATTAAAACAACAATGTTTGGAATTATTTAAAGAAGGTATTTTGAGAGTGAAAAGGAAAATTTTCACAAGGGGAATTGGGAATAGAGTTTAACTAAAAGGAAACGTTCATTTTTTCAATAGACATCTTACAGAAACCTCTAAAAAAAGAATAAAGACTTTACTGTAATTCTAAATACTAGAGCTCAGTTATAACCCAAAATATACATGGCATTATCAAGGAAAGATGAGCAGTGTTTGGTCCCTTTACAAAATTCTGATTTCAAGCAAGCTGATCATCTCCATATGCCTGAAATTATCCATAATAATTTCACATTTCATTTGATTAATTCTTCTGCTTCCCTACATACAAACACAAAATGGTATGGACTTCCCTTACCTTGCACATTTTTCTAGTTATTGTTTCATTTTATTTAGTAATGCAATGAAAATGGAGCATTCAATCACGGGATTATCACTCATACTTTGTAGAGAACATTATTAATTATGTAGTATCAAGACTGCCACTTCAGGGCCTTGCAGAAGGTTGCCTAATTACCCAGTGATTTCAGGACAATTTACACTGTCAATCTGAGTAAAAAAGTAAATAAATAAAATAAGGCTGTGTTTTCTCTTCTTTCCCCCCTTTTTGCTCTATCTTCCTCATTGATATACCTTGGCTTACAGATACAAATAAATTCATTTGGTAATTCTATAAATTTAGCACCCAAGGCCTGGATTTTTTATTACATTTTAAAAAAATTATATTTTACACACTATCCCACCTCACTCCCTCCATAAAAGGTAATCATATTCACTGGTCTCATTCCTGGAAAGACTAACCTGGAATCATGTTTAAGGCTTTATTTTTGAATTTTCCAAAACTCTCCAAACTCACAATTTGTTAATTAAAATCTATTATTTGCTAAAGCTAATGTTAAGGAGAAAAACAAAGGCATTAATACATTCTGGAAAAATGTTAGGATGTAAAATGTACTGGAAATTTTGCTGATATGGGACATCAAGGACCATTTTCAAAGATTAGCACCATGTTTCCAATTCTCATTCCTATAAATTACTATTCAGTAAACAAACAGAGCTAAAATTCCCCCACCTATGAAATAATTCTCATTCTTTATGGCATTAAGATTCTGCCAAAAGCAACTGAGGTAACCACCAGTGTAACAAATGTGTAGCTGAGTAGAGGATTAAATTTGATGACAATTCAAAGAATAATTAAACAGCAAAGTTTATTAATCTGTATCTAATTAAATCAATAATCTACTAATGTTTATTGGTTTAATTCTTGAACTACCTGTATCACAATTAACTGTGATAACCAAATAAAGGTACATTTTTAAAAGAAAAGTCATAACATTATTATTTTTAAACAAGACTCAACAGGTAACACTGATCTTTGACTTAACGATTGAGTTATATCCCAATAAACCCATCATAAATTGAAGATACCATCTGTCGAAAATGTATTGAATACACCTAACCTACAGAACATCATAGCAGAGCCTAGCATACCTTAAAGGTGCTCAGAACACTTACATTAGCCTACAGTGGGGCAAAATTCTCTAACATGAGACTATTTTATAATAAAGTATTGACTATTGCGTGTAACTTATTGAATAGTGTACTGAAAGTGAAAAACAGAATGGTTGTATGGCTACAGAATAGTTGTAAGCATATAGGTTGTTTACCCACTCAATCACTTAGCTGACTGGGAGCTGCAACTCATTGCCATCTCCCAGCATCACTGGAGAGTACTGCAACACATATTGCTGGTCCAGGAAAAGGTCAAAGTTCAAAATTCTTAGTATGGTTTCTACTGAATGCTTATCGCTTTCACACTATCATAAAGTCAAAAAATTGTAAGTTGAACAATTGTAAGTCAGGGACAATCTGCATTTCTGTTCACAAAACTTAGAAAGCTATTGAGTTTAAAACTGTTTCTCAATTCTGGATGTACAGAGAGATCATCTAAGGATACCAGGGCTTTATACCAGACCAATTAAATCAGGCTCTCTAAAGATGGGGCTCAGATTTTTAAATTTTTTAAAAGCTCCCCCAGATGATTTCAGTGTGTAGCCAGCTTAAGAACCACTGGGCTGCAGGATGGATGAAAAGGATGCTTTCTAACAAGTGACATTTTGTTTGTCAATGAGCTTAAACTATAAAGAAAACTGAAACACATGCAGGGCTTGAAGTCTAATTTTCAGTTTCAGAATGGCAAGGTCCTGTGCTTTTCTGTCTTAAGTTCAGCTTTTCATTTATTCATTCACTTCCAGAGACATATTGAGAATCTATAGCATCAACCTCACTCCTCTAACAATGACGTTCTCGTTCCTCACTCATATCACTTCTTTCCTGTCTTGTCCAATACATAAAATTCTTGGTCAGAGATAGATCACAAGAAAAAAGCAATCCTTACAAATTTTAAAATTATTTATTCTAGTTCTGTGGGAAATGCCATTGTTTTTTGTTTGTTTGTTTTCGGTACGCAGGCCTCTCACTGTTGTGGCCTCTCCTGTTGCGGAGCACAGGCTCCGGAAGCGCAGGCTCAGCAGCCATGGCTCACGGGCCCAGCTGCTCCGTGGCATGTGGGATCTTCCCGGACCAGGGCATGAACTCGTGTCCCCTGCATCGGCAGGCAGACTCTCAACCACTGCGCCACCAGGGAAGCCCACCATTGGTATTTTGATAGTGGTTGCATTGAATCAATCTGTAGATTTCCTTGGGTAGTAGAGTCATTTTAACAATATTGATTCTTCCAATCCAAGAGCATGGTACATTTTTCCATCCATTTGTGTTGTCTTCAGTTTCTTTCCTCAGCATCTTATAGTTTTCTGAATACAGGCCTTTACCTTCTTAGGTAGGTTTATTCCTAGGTATTTTATTATTTTTATGCGATGGTAAATGAGATTGTTTCCTTAATTTCCCTTTCTGATAGTTCATTGTCAGTGTATAGAAATGCAACTGATTTCTGTATATTAATTTTGTATCCTGCAACTTTACCGAATTCATTGATGAGCTCTAGTAGTTTTCTGGTGGTGTCTTTAGGATTTTCTATGAGTAGTATCATGTCATATACAAACAGTGACAATTTTACTTCTTCCTTTCTAATTTGGATTCCTTTTATTTCTTTTTCTTTTCTGATTTCTGTGGCTGGGACTTCCTAAACTATGTTGACTAAAAGTAACAAGAATGGCATCCTTGTCTTGTTCTGATCTTAGAACAAATGCTTTCAGCTTTTCACCGTTGAGTATGATGTTAGCTGTGGGTTTGTCATATATGGCCTTTATTATGTTGAAGTATGTCCTCTCTATGCCCCCTTTCTGGAGAGTTTTTATCATAAATGGATGTAGAATTTTATCAAAAGCCATTTCTGCATCTATTGAGATGATCATATGTTTTTTATTCTTCAATTTGTTGATGTGGTGTATCACATTGTTTGATTTGTGGGTATTGAAAAATCCTTGCATCCCTGGGATAAATCCAGTTGACCATCTCTTATATGCAGAGATGCAGTACATCTCTTTAATGTATTGTTGGATTGGGCTTGCCAATATTTTCTTAAGGAGTTTTGCATCTAAGTTCATCAGTGATATTGGCCAGTAATTTTCTTTCTTTTTTTTGTGATATTTTTATCTGGTTTTGGTATCAGGGTGATGCTTGCCTCATTCAAAGATGAGGGGAAGACAGAAAGGCAGAGAGAGAGAGAAAGAGGGGAGAGGGAGTGAATGAAAATGTGTGGCGTGGCATAAATAATTAGCTTCAATGACACATTTGAAAGTGTAAGAATACAAAAACAATATGAACTTTGACAAATCTTTCTTATATGTTGAAGACTCTTCAATTACTAGAATAAAAATCATTGCATTAAGGAAAAAAATCAGATTACACAGTAGAAACACAAGCAAAGATTTGGTAATTTTTGTGGATGATTTGTAATAACTAGAAAAAATAATGCATTTTATAACATAAAATATAGTTTTTCATACAGTAAGTCCCCTACATATGAACCTTCAAGTTGTGAACTTTCAAAGATGCAAACGTGCATTTTTATGTCCAATCACATAAATTAGTTCAAGTGTCTGGCGTACATTATCATACGCATGAATCCTCTACAAGTGGTTGTGCTTTTGTGTACTTTACTGTAAAGTACTGTATAGAGTACAGTAGTACAGTATCTTTATTTCAAGCCCAGGATGTCTGGAAGCAAGCATAAAAGCAGTGGTGATGTAGCTCATACTACTGTACTTTTCAAGGTACTGTACTGTAAGATTAAAAATGTCTTCTTTAATTTTTTTTTCTGTTTTTTTAATGTGTTATTTGTGTGGAAAGTATTATAAACCTATTACGGTACAGTACTATATAGTCGATTGTGTTAGTTGGGTACCTAGGCTAACTTTGTTGGACTTACAAACAGATTGGATTTATGAATGTGCTCTCAGAATGGAATTCCTTCGTATGTAGGGGTCTTACTGTACTTTCTTCCTTCTTCTAATATTTATGTTAGAGCATGTATTTGTAGTCCAATAATTATAATAACAAACAGAAGGGGAAAAAAGGAAAAGACATATCTGCTACATAATAAAGCTAATTAAAAAGAAAGAAGATGAATATCTTTTTTAATTAACATCAGCTTTCTCCATAAAGCAAGATCATGGGTAAGTTCACTATTCCCTGCCTTTGCAGGGAAATTTATACTTATTCCTTTTTTTCAAAGGTCAATGTTATTATTTCTACTCAAATTTCACTTCTGTGAAAACAGAAAATTTTAATTTATTATCAACCAAAATTGTACAGAGACTGTAAGTTGATTACTTCACTCTCCTCTTCTTTCTTAGAAATATGAAATTAATTTTGTTCAAGGTAGCATCATGTCCAACTAAAAGACTGAATCCCCTGTTTTCCTCCCAACTAGACATGGTCACGGAGATATATGGAGAAGTTGTTGCTTGGTACCCCAAGGAAGATTCCTTAAAATAAGGATACATGATATATGATATGGGCTTTTTTAATCCCTTTCTCACTGATATCCCCCTAGGGATAGGAAAGCTGGACTCCCATCAATCATTTGGTCTGTAAGACAACATTAAGGCTGAAGCCACTCTAGAATGAAGAGGGTGTAGATACAGATAATGTGGAGTGACAATATCAGTCCCAGGCTACGTACACTGCGACTTCATTAATAGAGACAGACATATATCATTATCTTGTTTAAGCCACTGTTATTTCCAGGGTATCATTTAGACATTCATAAATGACACAAAATTTTTAAGAGGGATGTAAGTATGCTGAATGCAAGGTTTATTCCTGGAGATTGGTTCAAAATGGTGGAGTAGAAGGACATATGCTTACTCCCTCTTGCAAGAGCACTGGAAAAACAACTAACTGCTGAACAATCATTGACAGGAAGACACCGAAACTCACCACAAAAGATACACTACACCCAAAGACAAAGGAGAAGCCACAGTGACATGGTAGGAGGGGTGCAGTCACAACAAAATCAAATCCCACAACTGCTGGGTGGGTGACTCACAAACTGGAAAATAATTATACCAAAGAAGTCCACCCACTGGAGAGAAAGTTCTGAGCTCCACATCAGGCTTCCTGACCTGGGGGTCCGGCAACAGGAGGAGGAATTCCCAGATAATCAGACTTTGAAGGCTAGTGGGATTTGATTGCAGGACTTTGACAGGACTGGAGGAAACAGAGACTCCACTCTTGGAGGGAACACACAAAGTAGTGTGTACATCAGGACCCAGGGGGAAGGAGTAATGACCCCTAGGAGACTGAACCAGACCTACCTGCTAGTGTTGGAGGGTCTCCTGCAGAGCTGGGGGGCAGCTGTAGCTCACTGCAGAGACAAGGACACTGGCAGCAGAAGTTGTGAGAAGTACTCATTGGCATGAGCCTTCTTGGAGTCCACCAAGCCCCACCAAAGAGCTTGTAGGCTCCAGTGCTGAGTCACCTCAGGCTAAACAACCAACAGGGAGGGAACTCAGCCCCACCCATCAGCAGACCAGCAAATTAAAGTTTTACTGAGCTCTGCTCACCAGAGCAACACCCAGCTCTACCCACAACCAGTTCCTCCCATCAGGAAGCTTTCACAAGCCTCTTAGATAGCCTCACCCACCAGAGGGCAGAAAGCAGAAGCAAGAAGAACTACAATCCTGCAGCTGTGGAATGAAAACCACATTCACAGAAAGACAGACAAAATGAAAAGGCAGAGGACTATGTACCAGATGAAGGAACAAGATAAAACTCCAGAAAAACAACTAAATGAAGTGGAAATAGGAAACCTTCCAGAAAAATAATTCAGAATAATGTTAGCAAAGATGATAAAGGACCTCGGAAAAGAATGGAGGCAAAGATCGAGAAGATGCAAGAAATGTTTAACAAAGATCTAGAAGAATTAAAGAACAAAACCTAGAAGAATTAAAGAACAAACAAAGAGATGAACAATACAATAACTGAAATGAAAAATACAGCAGAGAAATCAATAGCAGAATAACTGAGGCAGAAGAATGGATAAGTGACCTGGAAGACAGAATGGTGGAATTCACTGCTGCAGAACAAAATAATGAAAACAGAACGAAAAGAAATGAAGACAGACTAAGAAACTTCTGGGACAACATTAAATGCACCAACATTCACATTTTAGGAGTCCCAGAAGGAGAAGAAAGAGAGAAAGGACCCGAGAAAATAGTTGAAGAGATTATAGTGGAAAACTTCCCTAACAGGGGAAAGGAAATAGCCACCCAAGTCCAGGAAGTGCAGAGTCCCAGGGATGAGAAACCCAAGGAGAAACATGCTGAGACACATAGTAACCAAATTGACAAAAATTAAAGACAAAGAAAAATTATTAAAAGCAACAAGGGAGGGCTTCCCTGGTGGTGCAGTGGTTGAGAGTCCACCTGCCAATGCAGGGGACACAGGTTGGTGCCCCAGTCTGGGAAGATCCCACATGCTGTTAAGCGGCTAGGCCTGTGAGCCATGGCCACTGAGCCTGCACGTCCAGAGCCTGTGCTCCGCAATGGGAGAGGCCACAACAGTGAGAGGCCCACATATAGCAAAAAAAAAAAAAAAAAAAAAGCAACAAGGGAAAAACAATAAATAATATACAAGGGAACTCCCACAAGGTTAACAGCTGATTTTTCAGCAGAAATTCTACAAGTCAGAAAGGAGTGGCACCATATATTTAAAGTGATGAAAGGGAAGAACCTACAAACAAGATGACTGTACCCACCAAGGATCTCATTCAGATTTGATGGAGAAATAAAAAACTTTACAGACAAGCAAAGCTAAGAGAATTCAGCACCAACAAACCAGCTCTACAACAAATGCTAAAGGAACTGCTCTAAGTGGGAAACAAAAGAGAAGAAACGGACCTACAAAAAAAACCCCCAAAACAATTAAGAAAATGGTAATAGGAACATACATATTGATAATTACCTTAAATGTGAATAGATTAAATGCTCTAACCAAAAGACACAGGCTCGCTGAATGGCACAAAAACAAGACCCATATATATGCTGTTTACAGGAGACCCACTTCAGACCTAGGGACACATACAGACTGAAAGTGAGGGGATGGAAAAAGATATTCCATGCAAATGGAAATCAAAACAAAGCTGGAGTAGCAATTCTCATATCAGACAAAATAGACTTTAAAACAAAGACTATTGCAAGAGACAAAGAAGGACACTACATAACAATCAACGGATCAATCCAAAAAGAACATGTAACAATCATAAATATATATGCACCCAACATAGGAGCACCTCAATATGAAAGGCAAATGCTAACAGCTTTAAAAGAGGAAATTGACAATAACACAGTAGTAGTGGGGGACTTTAACACTCCACTTTCAAGAAAGGACAGATCATCCTGAAAGAAAATTAATAAGTAAACACAAGCTTTAAATGACACAACAGACCAGATAGATTTAATTGATATTTATAGGACATTCCATCCAAAAACAGCAGATTACTCTTTCTTCTCAAGTGCTCACAAAACATTCTCCAAGATAGATCACATCTTGGGTAACAAATCAAGCCTCAGTAAATTTAAGAAAATTGAAATCACATCAAGCACAACACTATGAGATTAGAAATAAATTACAGGGAAAAAAATGTAAAAACACAAACACATGGAGACTAAACAATATGTCACTAAATAACCAAGGCATCACTGAAGAATTCAAAGAGGAAATCAAAAAATACCTAGAGACAATGAAAACATGATGATCCAAAACATATGGGATGCAGCAAAAGCACTTCTAAGAGGGAAGTTTATAGCAATACAATCCTACCTCAAGAAACAAGAAAAATCCCAAATAAACAATCTAAACTTACACGTAAAGGAACTAGAGAAAGAAGAAAGAACAAAACCCAAAGTTAATAGAAGGAAAGAAATCATAAAGTTCAGAGCAGAAATAAAAGAAATAGAAACAAAGAAAACAATAGCAAAGATAAATAAAACTAAAAGCTGGTTCTTTGAGAAGATAAACAAAATTGATAAAACTTTAGCAAGACTCATCAAGATAAAGAGGGAGGGCTTCCCTGGTGGTGCAGTGGTTGAGAGTCCGCCTGCCAATGCAGGGGACACAGGTTCATGCCCTGGTCCGGGAAGATCCCATATGCCGCGGAGGGGCTAGGCCCGTGACCCATGGCCGCTGAGCCTGCGCGTCCAGAGCCTGTGCTCCACAAGAGGAGAGGCCACAACAGTGAGAGGCCCGCCTACTGCAAAAAAACAGAAAAAAAAAGAAAAAGAGGGAGAGGACTCAAATCAATAAAATTAGAAATGAAAAAGAAGAGATTACAACAGACACTGCAGAAATACAAAGCATTATAAGAGACTACGACAAGCAACTCTATGCCAATAAAATGGACAACCTGGAAGAAATGGACAAATTCTTAGAAAGGTATAACCTTTCAAGACTGAACCAGGAAGAAACAGAAAATATGAACAGACCAATCACAAGTAATGAAATGGGAGCTGTGATTAAAAATCTTCCAACAAACAAAAGTCCAGGACCAGATGGACTCACAGGTGAGTTCTATCAAACATTTAGAGAAGAGCTAACACCCATCCTTCTCAAACTCTTCCAAAACATTGCAGAGGAAGGAACACTCCTAAACTCATTCTACAAGGCCACCATCACCCTGAAACCAAAACAAGACAAAGATACTACAACAAAAAAGAAAATTACAGACCAATATCACTGATGAATATAGATGCAAAAATCCTCAACAAAGTACTAGCAAACAGAATCCAACAGCACATTAAAAGTATCATACACCATGATCAAGTGGGATTTATCCCAGGGATGCAAGGATTCTTCAATATATGCAAATCAAACAATGTGATACACCATATTAACATACTGAAGAATAAAAACCATATGATCATCTCAATAGAGGCAGAAAAAGCTTTTGACAAAATTCAACACCCATTTATGATAAAAAAAAAACTCTCCAGAAAGTGGGCACAGAGAGAACAAACCTCAATATAATAAAAGCCATATATCTCAAACCTACAGCTAACATCATACTCAATGGTGAAAAACTGAAAGCATATCCTCTAAGATCAGGAATAATACAAAGATGTCCACTCTCACCACTCTTATTCAACATAGTTTTGGAAGTCCTAGCAATGGCAATCAGAGAAGAAAAATAAATAAAAGGAATCCAAATTGGAAAAGAAGAAGTAAAACTGTCACTATTTGCAGATGACATGATACTATACATAGACAATCCTAAAGATGCCACCAGAAGACTACTAGAGTTAATCAATGAATTTGGTAAAGTTTCAGGATACAAAATTAATGCACAGAAATCTCTTGCATTCCTATACACAAACATCGAAATATCAGAAAGAGAAACTAAGGAAACAATCTCATTCAACAGTGCAACAAAAAGTATAAAATACGTAGGAATAAACCTACCTAAGGAGGTAAAAATCCTGTACTCAGAAAACTATAAGACACTGATGAAAGAAATCAAAGGTGAGACAAACAGATGGAGAGATATACCATGTTCTTGGATTGGAAGAATCAACATTGTGAAAATGACTATACTACCAAAGCAATCTACAGATTCAATGCAATCCCTGTCAAATTACCATTGGCATTTTTTACAGAACTAGAACAAAAAATCTTAAAATTTGTATGGAGACACAAAAGACCCCGAATAGCCAAAGCAATCTTGAGGGAAAAAAATGGAGCTGGAGGAATCAGACTCCCTGACTTCAGTCTATACTACAAAACTACAGTAATCAAGACAATATGGTACTGGTGCAAAAACAGAAATACAGATCAATGGAACAGGATACAAAGCCCAGAGATAAACCCACACACCTATGATCAACTAATCTATGGCAAAGGAGGCAAGGATATACAATGGAGAAAAGACAGTCTCTTCAATAAGTGGTGCTGGGAAAACTGGACAGCTGCATGTAAAAGAATGAAATTAGAACACTTCCTAACACCATACACAAAAATAAACTCAAAATGGATTAAAGACCTAAATGTAAGACCGGATACTATAAAACTCTTAGAGGAAAACATAGGAAGAACACTCATTGACATAAATCACAACAAGATCTTTTTTGACCCACATCCTAGAGTAATGGAAGTAAAATCAAAAATAAAGAAATGGGACCTAATGAAACTTAAAAGCTTTTGCACAGCTAAGGAAAGTATAAACAAGACGAAAAGATAACCCTCAGAATGGGAGAAAATATTTGCAAATGAATCAATGAGCAAAGGATTAATCTGCAAAATATATACACAGCTCATGCAGCTCAATATTAAAAAAACAAACAACCCAATTAAAAAATGGGCAGAAGACCTAAATAGGCATTTCTCTGAAGAAGACATACAGATGGCCAAGAGGCACATGAAAAGCTCCTCAACATCACTAATTACTAGAGAAATGCAAATCAAAACTACAATGAGTTATCACCTTGCACCAGTTAGAATGGGCATCATAAGAAAATCTACAAACAACAAATATTGGAGAGGGTATGGGGAAAAGAGAACACTCTTGCACTCTTAGTGGGAATGTAAATTGATAGAGTCACTATGGAGAACAGTATGGAGGTTCCTTAAAAAACTAAAAATACAGGCTTCCCTGGTGGCGCAGTGGTTGAGAGTCCGCTTGCCGATGCAGGGGACATGGGCTCGTGCCCCGGTCCGGGAAGATCCCACATGCCGCAGAGCAGCTAGGCCCGTGAGCCATGGCTGCTGAGCCTGCACGTCCGGAGCCTGTGCTCCACAACAGGAGAGGCCACAACAGTGAGAGGCCCGCATACCGCAAAAAAAAAAAAAAACAAAAAACAAACAAACAAAAAAAACTAAAAATAGAATTACCATATGACCCAGAAATCCCACTACTGGGCATATACCCAGAGAAAACCCAGAAAACCCAGAAAGACACATGCACCCCAATGTTCATTGCAGCACTATTTACAATAGCCAGGTCATGGAAGCAAACTAAATGCCCATCGACAGATGAATGGATAAAGATGTGGTAAATATATACAATGGAATATTACTCAGACATATAAAGGAATGAAACTGGGTCATTTTTAGAGACGTGGATAGACCTAGAGACTGTCATACAGAGTGAAGTAAGTCGGAACAAGAAAGACAAATATCGTATATTAACGCATATATGTGGAATCCAGAAAAATGGTACAGCTGAACCTGTTTGCAAGGCAGAAATAGAGACACAGATGTAGAGAACAAACGTATGGACACCAAGGGGTAAAAGGAGGGGCGGGTGAGGGTGGTGGTGGGATTAATTGGGAGATTGGGATTGACATATACATTAATATGTATAAAATAGATAACTAATAAGAACCTGCTGTAAAAAAATAATAAAATAAAAAGTTTATAAATGAGAGAATTCCTATCCTTAAACAATTTAGAAACTAAATTTGTAAACAATAAGGGAAGAGAAAACAATGTAGCAGGGATGATGGGTTGAATACACATATATTAATGTATTGCTTTTTATCTAAGTCTCATACACCTCTACATCCTTTAAAATATTTTGTTATGAAAAAGTTCAAATTTATATAATAGAATTATAAAGAAAATATACATATATCTTTTAGATTTAACCTTTAATAATATATTGAAGTATAAGATCAATTACCAAAATTTGACATTTTCTTCATAGTATTCTTATATCCATCTCTAAGAATAAAAATATTTTCTTACATAACCACAATAATATCACACCAAGAATTTTAATAATTTCATAGCACTGTCAATTACTCTGTACTTATATAAATTTTCCCAGGTGTTCCTAAATTTCTTTTTTATACTGAGAAGCACTCTTAATATCAAAGTTGAGGATGAACTGAGTGTCATGAGAGGAAAAAGTTGTGATATTAAAGAACACACAGAGAAGAATAAAGAGAGGGATTGGGGAATGAGAATGGAAGATGAATAAAGGAGTACATTTATATGAAATCTGGAAAGTGAGCAAAGCACTGGAGAGTTTTAGGAAATGTAGATTGTATCTACAGCAGTCTGTTGGATATAAATTTTATAAGCCAAGAGAAATAAAAAGAGTAGCTGGAAATAAGATTTTTTAATACAGGGAGAGCAAAATAATCCGCTCAGAAGGCATTTACACAAGCAAACTGCTTGGGTAACTTATGGTAGTTTCTATGAGTAATTTATAAATATTCAGATTTTTCAATTATATTTTGTATTTTTGCCATTTATTCTAGGATCAGAAGTGTGTTAAAAATAATTTGTCACAAAATGAATGAAATGGGCCCAGCATAAGACAAGCAATAGTACAAATGCAATGGTAAATGACACACACCACTCCTGCCTTGTGTTGACAGTGGAAAACGGAAGGGAATAAACCTGACCAAAATAGGCAGCTGACACTCAGATTCAACGGATCATTCACTGTGGAAATGGAGAATCAAAGGACGACTTTTGGTTTTTGAAGTGAAGGCAGAAACCTTGATTTTGTTAAATGCAAAATCTTATGATCATTAAAGGTTGGCAATCAACACTCAGTTTAAAACTGGTGCAGGCAAATACTGTGTGTATCAAACAAAACAAGCAACTGTGTGGGCAGAACTGGCCCCTGTGCTACAGCTTGTTGCATCTCATCCAACAAAGCTGAGGAAGCAACACTTCTAACTGGGTGCAAATTTGTAAGACACTCTTCGAAAGTGTTAGTAAGTCAACTTAATTTACATATGTTCCTTAATTTGCTTAGTTTCCTTCCTGCTTCACTTCCTCCTACCTGAATAATACAGGCACTGTCCTGAATGACAGCTCCCTAAGTATACAAGACGACAATGTAACTGATTCAATGATGCCCTGAACAAAGACATGTCTCGTGGTGAGCCTCCTCTAGAAAAAAGGAAATCTGATTAATTCTTCAAGTTATACCTCTATTCCAGAAAAGAATGAGCCAAATTTACATAGTTAACTAATCAGGGAATATCCCATTTCTAATCTTTGCCAGAAGAGTCAGATCCAATCTAATCACATTACTACAGAATAGCACCTAGATTTAGACATTTTCACTGTAGCATTTTTACTAAGGATTAAATCTAATCCTGAGAGGAAAAATATAATCTGCTTTAAATTTTGTATTTATCTTATACATATTAATATTTATCTACAAGAATTACAAAATTTGATGTCATGTAAAATCATTGGATTATGAAAAATTTAGATAAGCACACCTACCATCTTTGTACTTTATTATGTTTGCTATACAATTCATCATAGTTTTCCTCACAATACATCTTATTATTATTGCATTTGCACTATCTATCAACAAGACAGTGGTCTCTTTGATAGACAGCAGGACTAAATTCTATTCAGCTTTATCCCATCCTATCAGAGAATACTGTAACATCCCAGAGACTCAGAGAATGCTTATTTAATTGATATGTTTTTTTAAAAAAAGACTGAGGGCTTCCCTGTTGGTGCAGTGGTTGAGAGTCCGCCTGCCGATGCAGGGGACATGGGTTCGTGCCCTGGTCCAGGAGGATCCCACATGCCACGCAGTGGCTGGGCCCGTGAGCCATGGCCGCTGAGCCTGCGTGTCCGGAGCCTGTGCTCCACAACGGGAGAGGCCACAACAGTGAGAGGCCCGCGTACCGCAATAAAAACCAAAAAAACAAAACACAAACAAACAAAAAAAGACTGAATTTAAATAAATTTTTTAAATTGAATCTGGCTTTAAAAATCATGGGTTAACATCCCAGAGACTCAATAAATGCTTGCTTAATTCAAGTAGCTTAAAAAGTAAGATTGGATTTAAGAAAATCTCAAAAAAGTTGAACTGTATTTAAAAATCATGAGTTAACATAAATATTTCAATATAACTTAATTTATACAAATTTATAGGACAAATGCTATTCTAATGTAATAAACAATAAAGCTCATATCTTCTTCCCAAAAGTATTTGAAGAAAAATTTCTCTCTGGTATAATTGCAATTTTTCCATAATTTGGGTATCAGAGTATTCAAACTATCAAAAATGCACTTTGGGTTTTTTTTTACTACATATCACTACATAATCTAATGACATTTTTTATCAGGAATTGTGTAATTCTTAGAGATTAGAAAACACGTAGGCATTTTGGCTTGATCAGCATAAGCAGTGACTGTGTTGAAAGGACTGAGAGGTGCAGTGCTGGCTGATAGAAGCTCAAATAATTTCTCTAACCAAGTCACGGAGAGCAAAATGTACTCTCACACAGTAACATTTTACTCCAGCATAACTACTTTGCTGCAAGAATATGTAGCACACTGAAATTTAGAAAGGTGAAGGTTCAACTATTTATTTAACGTTACTATCATATTTGCTCTTAGAAGTATATGAATAGAAGAAATTGAGTTTCCTACTCTCCCCTTTGGCTTTCTACCTCCAGAAGTGGGCAAGAAAATTTCCCCTTGATAGTTGATGTACCCTGCAGAACCAAAATTTGAAGATTGTGCTTATAGTAACTTTCCTTATCTTTCTAACATGTAGCACAAATACACTACTGGTTATGAATATTAAGACTAAAATAATTAGCAAGACAAGTTTCCCTAAGGCTTAGATCACAGTAACACAATGAGTAAAAAGTGAGATGGAAATTAGAGCAAAACTCAAAGTTTTGTTTGATATTTGTAGTAATACAGTGGCAGAACTGCCTCCCAGGAACTAAGATTGAAGAACTCCACACTGTTAAAGCCATCTCTTCCTTCTTTTGTCCATTTTCAATTACAGTTATCCCAGTTTGGTTAGCCCTAAACTAGCCATATGAAAACTCATGATGTCGAGTATTTTCTATCAATGAAATCATTCTTTTTCCTTATTTCTAGACTGCTAAACCAAATGTGTACCCAAAAAGATTATCTTCAGTTAACTTTCCACTAGGATTCATTCATTCATTCATGCATTAAACCATGAAAAAAATATTTTAGCTTATTACGTATGCTAAACACCATGTGATATACTGGGTGAGCTACAAAAATATACTGTGAGCTACAAAAATAGCTCACACCCATTATCCTATATGATACCAAATATGAGTGTTATCATTCACATAGATCACTGAAAATGATGGTCAAAATACCAGATGTGTCATTTGGGGGGACAAAGTTCTTACACCCAAGTAGAAAGTACATGAAGATTAACATTTTCTGAAGGTCTTTTGTTTGTTGTTAAAATTTATTATACTGAGTCTATATCAGTCTTTCTAATCACAAAATACTAATAATGCCACACGAAGTAGGAAATACTAACAAAAGCTCTAAAAGTTTATATCATGAACACAAATCTTAAAAAGACTAGATTCATATAATCATTAACATCACATGTCACAGAACGTGTACTCAAAAATGTATTGATGCTTTAGCTATGAAAAACATACATTTCAAAAAACTTCTCTTCACCATTTGGATGTCAACTAAAAACACAAAAAATGTAAAAAATCCCCAAAAATATATTTTTGAAGGAATATAATCCTTAATCTCCAAAATATGGCTAAAGGGAAAGAGAAGCGAAGATCAGGCAGATGCCACACAGAAGGAAATGAATAATATTTACATCATCAGTGATAAGAGGGACTAGTGGTAGCAGATTTAAGAAAGCACCAGCAAAACAACTTCTTGATGAGAAAGAGCATGTTCTGAAGGGCAAAATCCTATCTCCTGGTTATAACAATAATTGCAGAAACTGTTGATCAAGACATATAACAGAAGTTGTTCTCAACCTAGTTTGATTCAGAAATGTAGATGTGGAAGGTCAATACAAAGAATCACCCAGGTCAGTCATATATGCAGGACACAGTCTCTGAAATAGCAGAGGAGAATTTTTTAGATGGAAAAACTCCTTAGAATGGAAGACAAAGGGGTCGGAGGTTTTACACATAACATAAAGAAATTTCACAGACATCCAGAAAATGCTAACTCATTAAATTATGAACAATAAAGAAAAATTAGTACAGGCCATAATACAAATATACTATTAAAGATGAGAAAGAAAAAAGGAGAATAAGGATGTTAGTCAAAATACAAATGAAAAACTGGACAAATGTTAGTTCATAATGTGGGCAAAAGGCTAATCACCTTCATATACAAAGAGCTCCTAGAAATCATGGCCAAAGGATATGAAGTAACAGGTTAAGAATATATAATGCCAATTTGTTTTAAATATATTAAAATATGCTCAAACTTAATACTTATAATAATACAAATAGAAATTTAAAAACACATTGAAATACCATTTTTACCTTTCAGACTGGCAAAAATCCAAAATTTGATGCCTCACTGTGTTGATGTAGCTATACACAGACAAGTGCTCTAATGCATTGCTGGTGAGAATTTGAATAGATAGAACTCCTATGAGGGTCAATTTGGTATCTACCTATCAATATTTATCTTATATATGTGTATGTATGTGTGCAAAATGATATACATGAAAGTTTTTGGAAGATATTTTGAAGGTTTACTAATAGGTTTGGTACCTACATAAAATTGAATGAAGTACAGTTATAAGAAAATACAAGAATGCTCTCTATATACTGACATATGTGGAAAAACACTAAAATATATTTCTTAAATTAAAAAATATAAGACATTCAGGACATTGTTTTTAAAATACTACCAATTTTTCAATAAGCAGGGGATAAATTTGTTCTTTAAAAAAAAAAATCAGGATAGACTTCCAGTTTCTGGTTCTGCCCGTAAGGAGCTTAAAAATTACTACTCCATTCAAACAGCAAGTAAAAGGATGAACAAACTGAAAAATCAACAGCTCCCTTTGGATTCTTAAGAGAGATGAGGACAGAGGACAAACCACTGCCCTCAAGATTGGAGAGACAGGCAAACACAGGGAGTCACTGCTTACCAAAGCAGAGACTCATATGCAGAAACCTCCATGGAAATCAGTTCTGGGGTAGGAAAACCTGAGCTGTAACTGAGGAGCATCTTTGGCCCATTTTACAACTGGACTGTTTCTTTTCTTATTGTTGAGTTTTAAGAGCTGTTTATATATTTTGGATATTAGTCCTTTACCAGATGTTTCTTTGACAAATATTTTCTCCTAGCATGTGTCTTATCTTTTTATTCTCTTAATATTGTCTTTTACAGAGCAGACATTATTTTAATGTTATTTAAGTTCATCTTATCAATTATTTTTTTCAGGGGTCAGGACTTTTGTGTTGTATCTAAAAAGTTACTGCTATATACAAGGTCATCTAGGTTGTATCCTATGTTGTTTTCCAGGAGTGTTACAGTTTTATGTTTTACAGTTGGGTCTACAATCCATTTTGAGTTAATTTTTGTAAAGGTATAAGGTCTGTATCTAGATTCATTTGGACATGTGGATATTCAGTTGTTACAGAACCATTTTAAAAAAAGACTATCTTTTCTCCATCATAATGAGCCAAAGACCTTAAATGACCCCTCAACAAAGAAGATATACAAATGGCAAGTAAGCATATGAAAAGATGCTCCACATCATATGTCACCAGGGAAATACAAATTAAAACTATGAGATACCACTACACAGCTATTAGAATGACCAAAATTCAGAACACTGACAACACCAAGTACTTGTGAGGATGTGGAGCAAAAGAAGCTCTCATTCATTACTCATGGAAATGCAAAATGGCACGAATTTGCAAGAAATTTTAACGTAGTTTTTACAAAACTAAGCATACTCTTACCATAGGATTCAGCAATCACATCACACTTCATGGCATTTACCTAAAGGTGCTGAAAACTTATGTCCACATGAAACCTGCACATGGATGTATATATCAGCTTTATCCATAACTTACAAAACATGGAAATAACCAAGATGTACTTCAGTAAGTGAATGGATAAACTGTGGACAATGGACTGTTATTCAGTGATAAAAGGAAATGATCTACTAAGCCATGAAAAGACATGGAAGAAAAATACATATTATTAAGTGAAAGAAACTAATCTGAAAACGGAAAATATTGTGTGATTCCAACTATATGACATCCTGCAAAAGGCAAAACTATGGAGATAGTAAAAAGATCAGTGATTGCCAGGGATTAGTGGAAAGGGAGAAATGAATAGGTGGAGCACAAAGGATTTTAAACTTCTCTGTATGATATTATAATGGTGGACCCATGTTATAAATTTGCCCACACCCTTAAAATGTACAACACCAAAAGCGAACCCTAATGTAAACTACAGACTTTAGATGATTATGATGTGTCAAGATAGGTTCATCTATTGTAACAAATGTACAATCTGGTAGGACATGATGATAATGGATAAGCTATACACATGTGGAAGTAAGGGGTATATGGGAAATATCTGCACCTTCCTCTCAATTTTGCTGTAGACCTAAAACTGCCCTCAAAACAAAAGTCTTTAATTTTAAAAAAAGAAAAATAACCGAATTTTTAATATAAGTAAGTGGGTCCTGTTTGGTCAATACCATGAGAATATTGTCCTACCTTTGATATTTGATCTAGCACTATGTGTAAAGATCAAGCACATGGAGAATAAAAGGAGAATAGATCATTGGATTTATTATTTGCAGAAAATATATCTTTAATGTGGTGAAAATTTTATAAAATTCATTTATAATTGCTACACTGTTTCTTGGAGAGAGTGTGGCATGAAGAACAACATCCCAGGAGATGTAGCCTTCATACAGCTAAAAAATTATTGATATCATGCTACATATATTATCACAAAACACAGTACCAGCATTGTCAGTTTCCAATTTGAGGTTTAGTACTGGAAGGCACTGGTATGTGATCAGCAAGATGAAGCAAAGCATAGGAAAAGGAGAGATAATGTAACTCGGGTGAAATTTATGAACTATAAAACTAGTAATATATGCATATAAATAAAAGCTTTTGAGTACAATTAGGGTAGTGGTAAAAAAGAAAAATCAAAAACTGAATCCTTCATCTAGGCTTTCTGGGCTTGCATGAATCCCCAGTGAAGAAACTCTAGGTTAGAAGAAATAATTTTGGACAGGATGAATAGGAGCAAAGCTCCAAACCACAAATTTGGGACAGAAGCCTGGAAGCAGCTATGCAGAGCGAAACTGGGAAAAGTCCTCATCTTAAAAACAAATTTGTGAATCTGAATTATGTAGCAAATCAGTGTACAATGGGCCCTCCATTATACACAGGTTCCTCATCAATGGATTTAAACCACTGTGCATCAAAAATATTAAAAAAAAATCCAGAAACTTTCAAAAAGCAAAGCTTAAATTTGAGGTGCACTGGCAAATATTTACATTACATTTGCATTGTATTTACAACTATTTATGTAGGATTTGCATTGTATTAGGTATTATAAGTAATGTAGAGATGATTTAAAGCATACAGGAGGATGTGCATAGGTTATATGCAAATACTATGCCATTTTACATAAGGGACTTGAGTATCCATGAATTTCGGTATCCAGAGGGGGTCCTGTAACCAATTCCCCTCAGATACAGAGGGACAACTGTATGTATTCTTTTCATAACTATTTACTTAATGCCCATTATGTGTCAGACCTTTTAATACATGTTGAAGCTCTAACATGAAGACAAAAATCCATGCCATCAAAAAACTCACAGTTTGGGATGGTCTATTTGTCAGGATCAAGCTAAGTTCAGATCAATAACAGAGACAGGAATTAAAATATGTATATTCAGGTGATTAGAGCAATGGGCCAAGGTTCAATGTCCAAGAAGACACTCAGGCACCAAGACCAGAGTGCAGAATGAAGAATTCAACAAAAATCATTGCACATACAAGAATTATCAGAATAGGTGCAGGTTCTACAGGAAGCTGAATCATAGGAATTATGCCACTTACAAGAATTATCAGAATAGGTGCAGGTTCTACAGGAAGCTGAATCATAGGAATTATGCCACTAGGGTCAAAAGCCTTTGTTCCTAGGGTCAGATTCCCCAAACTCATGGCTAAAAGTTTAGAATTCATCCAAAATAATTGTGCTCCCATTCAGAGGGGTCTTTCTACATTATTGTTGGTAGTTGGTTACTTATCTCTGCTTTAACAGGTCCAATTGCAGAGAGGTCACCAGTTATTTTTAAAATGTTTATCTAAGAAAGCTATTGCTTTTTATATCTTAATCTTGTAAATAGCTCCCTATTGAATTCTTCTGTTGTTTCCAAGGGGTTTTCAACTGACTTTCTCATGTTTTCCAGGTATAAATCCATATCATCTGCAAATAATAAGTTAGATAATTTCCTTCCAATGTTTATAGCAATCATGTCTTTCTCTTATCTAATTGCATTGTCAAATTCTTCCAGAAAGTGTACATAAACAGTGGCAATATTGGGCATCATTAACTTTAACAGTAATGACCTAGTATTTCACATTTAAGCATAATTGTGGCTTCCAGTGTGTGCGTGTGTGTGCATATGTATTCCAAAAAGTTTTTTTTAACAGAAATGGATATTAATTTTTGTCAACTGCTTTCTAAGCATCTATAGAGAATTTTAATGTCATTTCTCCTTTGATCAATCTTCATAAACAAAATAGCAGATTTTGAATAATAAATTCTACATTTTATTACTAGAATCAATCTCACATGATGATTTCTTTCTTTTAATGTATTTCGAGTACTTTCACATTTTTCAAAAGTAAATCTAGTGTGTGGTATTTTTTCATTTGCATATTATTGTGGAATTTGATACAATACATCCTTTGTAAAAATGATTTGTAATTTTCCCTCTTCTCAACTCTGAAACAGTTTAAGTAGTAGCAGCATTTTATATTTCCGAAAGATTTGAAGGGGTTGACATGGGGGCACAGAGCTCTGTGTACCTGGCATCATAATTTTCTTCCAGAATATTTGGTCAGTTTATTATCCCAATATTTTTGGAGTCCATTCTTACAATTACATTTGGTATAAAACATTTAATTTTCTCTAGTTTTTTTTACAGAGTTTAGAGTTTATTTTTTCATGTACAATTTAATACCACTTTCCTCCTTATTTTTTCTTAATAGGCTTAGCTGTCTTTCATTTTCAAAAAATGAATAATATTTAAATTGTGATCATTGTTTTTCAATTCACTAACCTTTGTTTTTAACTTCACTGTGCTCTTTCTTCAGGTCCTTTGGTTTGTTTTGTTGATCATCTGTCTAACCCTTTTAAATGATTAGATAATTCAATTAAATAAATTATTTCCTTTTATTAATCTAAATATTTCAGCTATAAATATCCCTTTGAGGGTTGTTTTACTTAATTTTCAAAGTTTTAATTATGACATGTTTATTATTATTTACAAAATGTATGGCAAGTTAGGATCAATTTTTCTTTTTTGCCACAAAATAATCATTAAGGATAGTTTATGTTTTTTAATGTTCATTTTTCTGATGTTCTTGTTTTCCAGGCTTCTGTTAAAGATTCAGTTATTAAAATTTCTAATCTATTGAAGTTTTATAAAGTTCCGTGAGCCCTTGAAAAGAAAGTTCACTCCTTCCTTCAGGATGTGAATTCAATATATGTCTTTTGGATTTATTCATTAAATACATCATTTATATCTTTTTTTTTTTGGTATGTATACATATAACTGATTCACTTTACTGTACACCTGAAACTAACACAACATTTTAAATCAACTATACTCCAATAAAATTCTTTTTTTTTTTTTTTTTGTGGTACGCGGGCCTCTCACTGTTGTGGCCTCTCCCGTTGCGGAGCACAGGCTCCGGACGCGCAAGCTCAGCGGCCATGGCTGATGGGCCTAGGCGCTCGGCGGCATGTGGGATCTTCCCAGACCGGGGCACGAACCCGTGTCCCCTGCATCGGCAGGCGGACTCTCAACCACTGTGCCACCAGGGAAGCCCTAATAAAAATTTTTAAAAAGAGAAAAATGACTTGTTTCTAGCTTTGTGACCCTTGATACAACACTTAACACAACACAACACTCTGGGCTTCTTCTTCCTCACCAGTTCAACGGAGGCATGTGGAGGACCCCCCAGCTTACACTCTTTGATGCTGTCACTGGCTACCAAGCTGGTTTTTATCACAGTTTCTGAGAAGCTACCCAAACTTTTTGAGGTTTCCTTATCCATAAGAAAGAAAATAAAATTGGGAGAAGCCATTTGAGCAGTGAAAAGAAATGAACTGTGGATTTAGGCAGACAGACAGTCTCAATTCTTAGCCCTTGTGACCTAAACCAGGTTACTTGACCTCTCTGAGTCTTACTTTCTTGACTTTCAAAATGGAGATAACAATGTCTGTTGTAAGGATTGTGGAAGGATCTCGCTCATGCCACCTTACAGTAGGTGCAAAACAAATATCGTTTCCCTTCTTTGTTCGTATATCACTTTCAGCAAATGTGAGAGGGATGTGAATATGCTGAAATGTCTGTTTAAAAAATAAATAAATTCTTTAAAAGAATATCAGAGGTTTTAACATCAGATAGGTATATTAATCTACATTTCCCTCTTCCAACATAAGAGGGCCTACATTCTGATCAACACTGCCCATCTCTGAGGTTATCTCGGAACAGAGATGTTCCGAAAGACTGAGGTTAAGAGGCTACAGGGAGCAAAGGGCACCAAGCACAGGAAGCACTGTTCAAAGTGGGAAAAGACGTGGTCCTGACCACAGTTCTGCCAGGCACCATCTCAGATGGGCTCTGCGACAGCATCAGGAGGCCTGAGGAAACAGTTTGGGCCACCGGCCAGCAGGCACGATAAGTCCCCAGGCCGGGAGGCTTTACCATGATGGTGCAGCGAGCTCCCTAATCTCAAGGGAGCTCAACATCATACCTGAGACCTGGCCCCGAGGCAGCGCAGGAGTAAGACGCACTACTTCGAGGAGCAGCTTCAGCTCTAAGTTAACCACAGGAAGAAAGACTCTAATCACACGTAAACATATACAGGTTTCCACAGCTAGCTCTAGAGGACTGTCATCTGAGGGGAACAGGGAACGCCCAGAGTGAGCTCAGGCAGGGACCCCTCGCACACTGGGGAGAAGATGCTGCACTGCCACCGGTCTCAGCCAGCAGGCAGCCCGTGTCCCCAGCCTTCCCCTGTGCCAGGTCTAGAACACATGACCCCAGCTCATGCTCTCGTGCTCCAGAAGCTGGTGTAGACAGCAGTGGGCTTCCTGGACAAAGAAGACTCATCATTCATAACTGACCCCTCTGCTCCTCAGGAGAAGAATGTATTTTAAACCTGGAAGAGTCATAATTCTATGTTCCACATGTTGTCAGCTTTGCCTTCTACAGACACAGGGCCTCTCCCCTTTGAGGGGGACCCATCTGGCTGTGGGGGTGTGCCCTCCCTATTGGCAGAAATGTGGGGGCAGGCAAACAACAGGCTTATGATTTGGATTGTGTCCTGCACATAAACACCTGGGAGAGCAGAGCCAGGACTGTGGCAGTGAGGAGTGTATGCCACAGGAGATGGTGATGAGACATTGTGGCTATACAAAAGGATTCTGGCTGTGCCAACTCTAGTAGAGCCACTAGGCATGTGCTCCATAGGTGAGATGCAAGCACAGGCTGGCAGTGGACACAGGACTCCTTCCCGATTCAGGACAGCAGGGGCCACTGCCTGAGGTGGGACTCCTCCTCCAGGGCGCAGAGCAGGTTTTGCTGCAGGACTGGCTCAGCTTTGCTGGTTCCAAGGACTCAGTTCAGCCATCTTCCACCCTCAGACAAACTGGGACAGGTTGGGGACCTTGATGTTGAGATCGCCAATGTTGATATTCCGAGGCATCTCTGGCAGGTTGATGTTTTTTACGGCAGACACGGCCCGGGCGGGCGCTGCTGAAAGGCCACCCTTGGATTTCTCCGGCCTGTTCTGAGCTTCAACCTGAGCCACGATTTCATTCATGTTTGTTTCCAACACCATCCCACCCATCACCACCTCCTGAAGAATGTAGTGCACCTTATCCATATGGAAGATCAAATCCAATTCACAAACATTTTGAAATACATATCCAGAGTCTCCACAAAAACCTGGATGAGGTCCAAGTTCACTCTCTGATGAATCCACACAAAATACAAAATAGAGGGTAGCAAAATGCTGATAAATCAGTTTGTAGTCAGAGCCACCTGTCAAACTTCTACCCTCCAAGAAGTTACAGATGTTGTCATCCCGCTTGAGAACTAGATGGAAGGTCTCTCAAATAATCTGCTGTTGAATTTCTTCTGGGAAACGCTGGTAGAAGCGGACTAGCCGGGGCTTCCCGTGATTATTGAAAACCAGAATTGCCTGAATCATCTTTGCCCACCATGCTCCTTTCACCACCGGCTACTTCCAGAGAGCATCTCCCATTTATATCTTTTATAGTTTTTTTTGGGTCTACTTTAACTCTATGTTTCTGTCTCTTTAAAACATTTTTATTAATTATTGTAAATTTATTTTGTATTTACATATAAATTACTATGTAAATTAGAACCTTATTGAGAATTGCACCCTTATTATGAGAAATTTAGCACAAATTATACTTCCTTTATCTTTCCTCAATATACATTTTATTTTTCTTTGGCTAGCACTGGACATCCCCAACTCCTTCAACTCTGCCTTAAATGAAAATTTCCAGTCTTACTGTTCTGAATATTTTTCTCTATGTACAGTCTTACAGTAATGCTCTTCTAAGATACGATGTTAAAAATAAGGTAGAATTCCATATAATCTGACCAATATGGATTATCGTAGAATGTAGTCTCTCTCAATTTAGCCACCATACATTTACCAAGTCAAGCTAAGATTGCATATGGGTGGGCCAATCTCCTAGGTGGCTCCCACTGAGCATGCATTCAGCAGGAATTCTGTTGGGAAAGGCAATATCCTACATGCAGTTTTTGGGTTTCTACTTGGCCACATAAGAATGGGCCTTGAGGAAGGAACACTTCTTTACCAACAGATAAAGAAACCTCACAGCTTGTGCTGCATTTATCACATTGTGTGGGAATGGCTTTTGCTGTTCAGACTCAATGTGTATTTCTTTGTTTTGCTTAAGCATGTGCCTCATATGGCACCTGGCCAACCCACTACTATATCTGTCCCTTGCCAGGAGGGGACAGGATCATTTTGCTGCAGCACAAAAGGGATTTCTGCAGGTTAATTGCCCTGTGTTCACTGCTGGGAGGGACCTGCTGGCAATGGGGTACTGATATCCACTAATGAAGTTAATCTTGCTCTGCCTTATCTCTAGGTGAGTAAATCATTTTTCCATCCAATGCTTGACTGCATTGTGTTTTCTCTGGCAACTCTGATATCAAAATGCAGTGGACAGAAGTGTTCAGACTTCTACTCCTAATAATAAGCCACAGATGCCATTTGCTTGACAGTTTAATTAACACCCATTACCTTATAGTGCTTGTTCTGTTGACTTTCTTGTGTACATTTCCTTATATATACTAAATATTCTAAAAGTATTCATTGAACAAAAGAATACATAAATGAACACAGGAGGTAAAAATTACAAAATGTACATGATTGAGATTTTCTACAAAGGACAGTTTTTATTAATTTTATGTTTAAGGGAAAAAATTTCATGGAAATTTACTTCAATTAAGTCAATAAATGTCATTCTTGAAAGTTATGTGTTTATAATTGCAGTCACTTACTATAATTATGCAACACTTGCTTTGAGAAAGGACAAGTAGTTTTGAACTGTGTAGCAAATGACACCTTAGGTAATGTAAGCAATTTATAACTGGGTAACTTTAATAGTCTATAAGCTATAATAAATACTTTAAGTAATGTTTTACCAGTATGGAATAATTGTCTGATTAGTAATGCACCACTACAAAATGACAAGAGCTTTATAAAAAAAAGTGTGTGCTCTACAAATTGTAGTATAAATTCTGGAGGTTAGAGGAAAGGAAAAGTGATATTATTAATATAGAACTTCTACTAAATAATCCATTAAAATTGTTTTAAATATACTTGAAAGTCCTCAGTATGTGGTACTATTATTTTAAAATGTTCATCAAAACACATAGACTTTATTTTTAATTTAGTTGTAAGGATTACCATAAAAATATGTATATAATCTCCTTTCACTGTTTTTTTGGCTTAAATCACTTTAAGCCAAAAGTGATTATCACAATGTATTTTCTTGAATTATGAACATATATTATTAATCTTAGGTGGCCACTGAAAGGAAGAACCCAAGGATGAAAAGTACTACAACAATTTGTTTTATATCTGCTACTGTGATTTATTATCAAGGAGTCTTTGTCATTTTCTGAAGTTTTAATATTTGTTATTTTAACTGTCTCACTCCTTCCAAAATAAAGCACATCAGGGATTGTGTTTTCATCACTACTCTATCCTTGGTAAGTAGAAGAACCCTTGACACTTAGAAGCACTCAAAAAATATTGTGACATGCAAGTATGAATGTGTAATCACATATGGTGATTATTTTTATCCCTGGTAACTTAGCTGAATACTTGTTCAGAGAGACCTCAGGGAATCATTTTGGCCAAGATGATTTGAAAAGATGATCTTTGAGTAAATCAGAATAAAGAGAAGGAATTAGCAATACAAAGATATGAATCAACAGAATTCCAAGTAAAGAGACGAAAAAGCACTGACTTTGTAATTAACTGTGTACTATTTTCCCAGTATTTGTATTTGCCAAAGAAAAACACAAAATTAATTGTATAACATGGTTCCCAACACAAAGGAAATTACATACAGCTTTGTAAGGAGATGAAGTACCATGAAGTACCAAAGCAGACTTTTTAAAAAAATTCGCAGATATATGTGATCTATTCTGAATACGCTAAGTATAGTTATCATCTTAATAAAGTTATCCTCTAATCCTAGTTTCCAATGATTGCTTATGAATGGGTACTGAATAATATCAAATTATTTTTCTGAATATTTTGAAATAATTATATCATTTTTATTAGTAGTAGTATATTAACATACTGAACTGTATTGATAGATTTTCAAATAGCAAACCATTCTAGAATTCCTAAAATACTACCTCCTTGGTTCTTGATGTAACAACCTCTTTAAACCACTGAGTTTTATTGGCTGATATTTGTTTAGGATTTTTGCTTCTACGTTCGTAAGACTGATTTGTATTTTTATTACCATGAACTTGTCAAGTTTTGATATCAAAGCGATGTTGATTTCATAAAGAGTTGAGAAATATCTTTTCTCCTCTTCTTATTATTAGAGCTTTTGTAAAGAGAGATGCTATTCCCTCCTTAAATATTTGTTAGAATTCATCAGTGAACCAATCTGGGCCTAGAGTTATAGGAAGTCACTAAACATTAAATATATATCAACAATTCTAATGTTTTATCTTATGTGAGCTTCTGGTAAATTTATTTTTCTAGAACGTATACAGTTAGTTTTCCAAAATTATTGACCTAACATTCATAATAACACCCAGATTTATAAATTTCTCTAAAATTAGAGATATATTTAGTAACATTTTCACATTTATGATATTGGTTACTTATTAGTTACTCTCTTCCTTGATCATTCTTGCCAGAGGTTCCAGGCATTTCTCAATTGTATTGGTCTTTACAAAGAACTAAGGCAGAAGGTGCCTTAGTTAATCACCTCTATCATAGGTTGATTTTCAATTTTAATAATATCTATTCATTTCTGTATTGTTTTCTACCTTTTGCTATTTTTAGGTATGATTTGTTGATTTTTTCTAACTTTATTTATCATAGTCTTGGATAATTGATGCTCAGTCCCCTTTTTAAATTTCCTATTAGTGAAATATAACTGCATTGCCCAAATTTTGATATGTCAAATTTACTCACTTCCATTGTGATGTTTGCTTTAAATCTAAAAGTTAGGAGGGTAGGAGCTTCAAGATGGCAGAACAGTAAGATGCGGAGATCACCTTCCTCCCCACAAATACATCAGAAATACATCTACATGTGGAACAACTACTACAGAACACCTACTGAACGCTGGCAGAAGACCTCAGACCTCCCAAAAGGCAAGAAACTCCTCAGGCACCTGGGTAGGGCAAAAGAAAAAAGAAAAAACAGACAAAAGAATAGGGACGGGGGCTTCTCTGGTGGCGCAGTGGTTGAGAATCTGCCTGCTAACGCAGGGGACACGGGTTTGAGCCCTGGTTTGGGAGGATCCCACGTGCCGCAGAGCAACTAGGCCTGTGAGCCACAACTACTGAGCCTGCGCGTCTGAAGCCTGTGCTCCTCAACAAGAAAGGCCGCGATAGTGAGAGGCCCGCACACGGCGACGAAGAGTGGCCCCCCACTTGCCACAACTAGAGAAAGGCCTCGCACAGAAATGAAGACCCAACACAGCAAAAATAAATTAATTAATTAATAAACTCCTACCACCAACATCTTCTTTAAAAAAAAAAAAAAAAGAATAGGGACGGGACCTGCACCAGTGGGAAGCTGTGAAGGAGGAAAGGTTTCCACACACTAGGAAGCCCCTTCGCGGGCAGACTGCGGGTGGTGGAGCGGGGAGCTTTGGAGCCACGGAGGAGAGCGCAGCCACAGGGGTGCGAAGGACAAAGTGGAGAGATTCCTGCACAGAGGATTGGTGCCGACCAGCACTCACCAGCCCGAGAGGCTTGTCTGCTCACCCTCCAGGGCGGGCGGGACTGGGAGCTGAGGCTTGGGCTTTGGTCGGATCACAGGGAGAGGACTGGGGTTGGCAGCGTGAACACAACCTGAAGGGGCTAGTGCACCACAGCTAGCCGGGAGGGAGTACGAGAAAAGGTCTGGAGCTGCCGAAGAGGCAAAAGACTTTTTCTTGCCTCTTTGTTTCCTGGTGCATGAGAGCGGATTAAGAACGCCACTTAAAGGAGCTCCAGAGACAGGCGCAGGCAGCGGCTATCAGCGCGGATCACAGAGACGGGAATGGGACGTTAACGCTGCTGCTGCTGCCACCAAGAAGCCTGTGTGCAAGCAAGGGTCACTCTCCACACCACGCCACCTGGGAGCCTGTGCAGCCCGCCACTTCCAGGGTCCCGTGATCCAGGGACAACTTCCCCAGGAGAACGCACGGTGCGCCTCAGGTTGGTACAATGTCACGCCGGCCTCTGCCGCTGCAGGCTCTCCCTGCAATCTGTACCCCTCCCTCCCCCCGGCCTGAGGGAGCCAGAGCCCCGAATCAGCTGCTCCTTTAACCCCGTCCTGTCTGAGTGAAGAACAGATGCCCTCATGTGACCTACACACAGAGGCGGGGCCCAATCCAAAGCTGAACCCCGGGAACTGTGCGAACAAACAAGAGAAAGGGAAATGTATCCTAGCAGCCTCAGGCGCAGAGGATTAAATCTCCACAATCAACTTGATGTACCCTGCACCTGTGGAATACATGAATAGACAATGAATCATCCCAAATTAAGGGAGGTGGACTTTGGGAGGAACGATATATATATTTTTTCCCTTTTTCTCTTTTTGTGAGTGTGTATGTGTACGCTTCTGTGTGTGATTTTGTCTGTATAGCTTTGCTTTTACCATTTCTCCTACGATTCTGTCTGTCCGTTTTTGCATTTCTTTTATACATAAAATTTTTTTTTTCTTAATAATTATTTTTTATTTTAATACCTTTATTTTATTTTACTTTACTTTATTTTACTTTATCTTCTTTCTTTCTTTCTGTTTTTTCTCCCTTTGATTCAGAGCTGTGTGGAGGACAGGCTCTTGGTGCTCCAGCCAGGCATCAGGGCTGTGCCACTGAGGTGGGAGAGCCAAGTGCAGGACATTGTCCACAAGAGACCTCCCAGCTCCAAGTAATATCAAGTGGTGAAAATCTCCAAGAGATCTCCATCTCAACACTAAAACCCAGCTCCACTCAATGACCAGCAAGTTACAGTGCAAGACACCCCATGCCAAACAACTAGCAGGACAGGAACACAACACCATGCATTAGCACAGAGGCTGCCTAAAATCATAATAAGGCCACAGACACCCCAAAACACACCAACAGGTGTGGACCTGCCCACAAGAAACAAAAGATCCAGCCTCATCCACCAGAAAACAGGCACTAGTCCCCTCCACCAGGAAACCTACACAATGCACTGAACCAAACTTAGCCACTGGGGACAGACACCGAAAACAACAGAAACTACGATCCTGCAGCCTGCAAAAAGGAGACCCCAAACACGGTAGGTTAAGCAAAATGAGAAGACAGAGAAACACACAGCAGATGAAGGAGCAAGGCAGAAAACCACCAGACCTAACAAATGAAGAGGAAATAGGCAGTCTACCTGAAAAAGAATTCAGAATAATGATAGAAAGATGATCCAAATTCTTGGAAATAGGATGGAGAAAATACAAGAAATGTTTAATAAGGACCTAGAAGAACTAAAGAGCAAACGACCAGTGATAAGCAACACAAATGAAATTAAAAATTCTATAGAAGAGATCAATAGCAGAATAACTGAGGCAGAAGAACGGATAAGTGACCTGGAAGATAAAATAGTAGAAATAACTACTGCAGAGCAGAATAAAGAATGAAAATAATTGAGGGCAGTCTCAGAGACCTCTGGGACAACATTAAATGCACCAACATTCAAATTATAGGGTTCCCAGAAGAAGAAGAGAAAAATAAAGGGACTGAAAAAATGTTTGAAGAGATTATAGCTGAAAACTTCCCTAATATGGGAAAGGAAATAGTTAATCAACTCCAGGAAGCACAGAGAGTCACATGCAGGATAAGTCCAAGGAGAAACATGCCAAGACACATATTAATCAAACTATCAAAAATTAAATACAAAGAACAAATATTAAAAGCAGCAAGGGAAAAATAACAAATAACACATAAATGATCTTTCAGCAGAAACTCTGCAAGCCTGAAGGGAGTGGCAGGACATATTTAAAGTGATGAAGGAGAAAAAGCTGCAACCAAGATTACTCTACACAGCAAGGATCTCATTCAGATTTGACAGAGAAACTAAAAGCTTTACAGACAAGCAAAAGCTAAGAGAATTCAGCACCACCAAACTAGCTTTACAACAAATGCTAAAGGAACTTCTCTAGGCAGGAACACATGAGAAGGAAAAGACCTACAATAATAAACACAAAACAATTAAGAAAATGGTAATAGGAACATACATATGGATAATTACCTTAAATATAAATGGATTAAATGCTCCAACCAAAAGACATAGATTGGCTGAATGGACAGAAAAACAAGACCTGTATATGTGCTGTCTGCAAGAGACCCATTTCAGATGTAGGGACACATACAGACTGAAGGTGAGGGGATGGAAAAAGATATACCATGCAAATGGAAACCAAAAGAAAGCTGGAATAGCAATTCTCATATCAGACAAAATAGACTTTAAAACAAAGACTATTACAAGGGACAAAGAAGGACACTACATAATGATCAAGGGATCGATCCAAGAAGAGGATATAACAATTGTAAATACTTATGCAACCAACATAGGAGCACCTCAATACATAAGGCAAATACTAACAGCCATAAAAGGGGAAATTGACAGGAACACAATCATAGTAGGGAACTTTAACACCCCACTTTCACCAATGGACAGATCATCCAAAATGAAAATAAATAAGGAAACACAAGCTTTAAATAATACATTAAACAAGATGGACTTAACTGATATTTATTGTACATTCCATCTAAAAACAATAGAATACACATTCTTCTCAGGTGCTCAAGGAACATTCTCCAGGATAGCTCATATCCTGGGTCACCAATCAAGCCTTGGTAAATTTAAGAAAATTGAAATCGTATCAAGTATCTTTTCTGACCACAATGCTATGAGACTAGATATCAATTACAGGAAAAAATCTGTAAGAAATAAAAACACATGGATACTAAACAACACACTACTTAATAACCAAGAGATCACTGAAGAAATCAAAGAGGAAATCAAAAAATACCTAGAAACAAATAACAATGAAAACATAACAGCCCAAAACCTATAGGGTGCCATAAAAGGTCTTCTAAGAGGGAAGTTCATACCTATACAAGCCTACCTTAAGAAAGAAGAAACATCTAAAATAAACAAGCTAAACTTACACATAAAGCAATTAGAGAAAGAAGAATGAGAGACCCCAAAGTTAGCAAAAGGAAAGAAATCATAAAGATCAGATGAGAAATAAATGAAAAAGAAATGATGGAAACCATAGCAAAGATCAATAAAACTAAAAGGTGGTTCCTTGAGAAGATAAACAAAATTGATAAACCATTAGCCAGACTTATCAAGAAAAAAAGGTAGAAGACTCAAATCAATAGAATTAGAAATGAATAAGGGAAAGTAACAACTGACACTGCAGTAATACAAACTATCATGAGAGATTACTACAGGTAACTATATGCCAATAAAATGGACAACCTGGAAGAAATGGACAAATTCTTAGAAATGCACAACCTTCCGAGACTGAACCAGGAAGAAATAGAAAATATGAACAGACCAATCACAAGCACTGAATTTGAAACTGTGATTAAAAATTTTCCCACAAACAAAAGCTCAGGACCAGATGGCTTCACAGGCGAATTCTATCAAACATTTAGAGAAGAGCTAACAACTGTCCTTCTCAAACTCTTCCAAAATATAGCAAAGGGAGGAACACTTCCAAACTCATTCTAAAAGCCCACCATCACTCTGATACCAAAACCAGACAAAGATGTCACAAAGAAAACTACAGGCCAATATCACTGATGAACACAGATGCAAAAATGCTCAACAAAATACTAGCAAAAGGAATCCAACAGCACATTAAAAGGATCATACACTATGATCAAGTGGGGTTTATCCGAGAAATGCAAGGATACTTCAATATACACAAATCAATCAACATGATACACCATATTAACAAATTGAGGGAGAAAAAGCATATGAGCATCTCAAGAGATGCAGAGAAAGCTTTCAACAAAATTCAACACCCATTTATGATAAAAACCCTCCAAAAAGAAGGCATAGAGGGAACTTTCCTCAACATAATAAGGCCATAAATGACAAACCCACAGCCAACATCGTTCTGAATGGTAAATAACTGAAAGCATTTCCACTAAGATCAGGAACAAGACAAGGTTGCCCACTCTCACGACTATTTTTCAACATAGTATTGGAACTTTTGGCCACAGCAATCAGAGAAGAAAAAGAAATAAAAGAGATCCAAATTGGAAAAGAAGTAAAGCTGTCACTGTTTGTAGGTGACATGATACTATACATAGAGAGTCCTAAAGATGCTACCAGGAAACTACTAGAGCTAATCAATGAATTTGGTAAAGTAGCAGGATTTAAAATTAATGCACAGAAATCTCTGGCATTCCTATACACTAATGACGAAAAATCTGAAAGTGAAATCAAGAAAACACTCCCATTTACCATTGCAACAAAAAGAATAAAATATCTAAAATAAACCTAACTAAGGAGACAAAAGAACTCTATGCAGAAAATTATAAGACACTGATGAAAGAAATTAAAGATGATACAAACAAATGGAGAGATATACCATGTTCTTGGATTGGAAGAATCAACATTGTGAAAATGACTCTACTACCCAAAGTAATTTACAGATTCAATGCAATCCCTATCAAAACACCACTGGCTATTTTCACAGTACTAGAACTACAAATTTCACAATTTGTATGGAAACATAAAAGACCCCAAATAGCCAAAGCTATCTTGAGAATGAAAAACAGAGCTGGACGCATCAGGCTCCCTAACTTCAGACTATACTACAAAGCTACAGTAATCAAGACAGTATGGTACTGGCATAAAAACAGAAATTTAGATCAATGGAACAGGATAGAAAGCCCAGAGATAAACCCACACACATATGTTCACCTTATCTTTGATAAAGGAGGCAAGAATATACAGTGGAGAAAAGACAGCCTCTTCAATAAGTGGTGCTGGGAAAACTGGACCACTACATGTAAAAGAATGAAATTAGAACAATCCCTAACACCACACAGAAAAATAAACTCAAAATGGATTAAATACCTAAATGTAAGGCCAGATGGTATAAAACTCTTATAGGAAAACATAGGCAGAACACTCTATGATATAAATCAGAGCAAGATCCTTTTTGACCCACCTCCTAGAGAAATGGATATAAAAACAAAAATAAACAAATGGGACCTAATGAAAGTTCAAAGTTTTTGCACAGCAAAGGAAACCATAAACAAGACGAAAAGACAACCCTCAGAATGTGAGAAAATATTTATAAATGAAGCAAGTGACAAAGGATTAATCTCCAAAACATACAAGCAACTCATGCAGCTCAATATCAAAAAAACAAACAACCCAATCCAAAAATGGGCAGACGCCCTAAATAGACATTTCCCCAAAGCAGATATACAGATTGCCAACAAACAAATGAAAGAATGCTCAACATCATTAATCCTTAGAGAAATGCAAATCAAAACTACAATGAGATATCATCTCACACCGGTCAGAATGGCCAGCATCAAAAAATCTACAAACAATAAATGCTGGAGAGGATGTGGAGAAAAGGGAACCCTCTTGCATTGTTGGTGGGAATGTAAATTGATACAGCCACTATGGAGAACAGTATGGAGGTTCCTTAAAAAACTCAAAATAGAACTACCATACAACCCAGCAATCCCACTACTGGGCATATACCCTAAGAAAACCATTATTCAAAAAGAGTCATGTACCAAAATGTTCACTGAAGCTCTATTTACAATAGTGAGGACATGGAAGCAACCTAAGTGTCGAACAACAGATGAATGGATAAAGAAGATGTGGCACATATATACAATGGAATATTACTCAGCCATATAAAGGAACAAAACTGAGTTATTTGTAGTGATGTGGATGGACCTAGAGACTGTCATACACAGTGAAGTAAGTCAGAAAGAGAAAAACAAATACTGTATGCTAACACATATATATAGAATCTAAAAAAAGAAAAAAAATGGTCGGAAGATCCTAGGGGCAAGATGGGAATAAAGATGCAGACCTACTAGAGAATGGACTTGAAGATATGGGGAGGGCGTATGGTAAGCTTTGACAAAGTGAGAGCGTGGCATGGACATATATACACTACCAAACGTAAAATAGACAGCTAGTGGGAAACAGCTGCATAGCACAGGGAGATCAGCTGGGTGCTTTGTGAGCACCTAGAGGGGTGGGATAGGGAGGGTGGGAGGGAGGGTGATGCAAGAGGGAAGTGATATGGGCACATATGTATATGTATAATTGATTCACTTTGTTATAAAGCAAAAACTAACACACCATTGTAAAACAATTATAGTCTTATAAAAATGTTAAAATAAATAAATAAAAATAAAAGTTATGAGAAATATATTATATGAATTCAAATTATTGGTGGGAATTCTAGCTTTCCTTTTGTCATAATATCCATCATAATTCCACTGGGTCTGAAACATACTCTATGATTTCATTCATTTGAAATGTTGATACTTGCTTTATGCATCAGCATATGTTCAATTTCATTCAATTATCTTTGAGCAATCTAAAGAGATCTTTATTCTTCATTTGTTGGATGCAATGTTGTTTATATGACAATTAGGGCATGATTGACTTCATTTTTGTTAAAATTTTCTATACATTTTCTAATTTTCAGTCTACTTTTTCTATATGTAACTGATAATTATCTGAAAATTCCCAAATGTAATTGTTGATGTATTTATTTATCTTTGCAGCTCTAATTGGTTTTATGTATTTGAAATTATGTTAATGGGACCTTAAAATTTAGAATTGCTATATATTTCTGCTATCCCCCAATTTTTATCATTATTAAATGTCAGTTTTTAACTAAACATTTTATCTTATTCTGATATTAAAAGAGTTTTCCAACTTTCTTTTATATAGAATAATAAAATATATGTATGCAGAAGCTAATTTTTATTTTTCTAAGCATGTCTCTTTTAAGCAGTACATAGTTGTTGGTTTTTTTTTTAATTGAAGTATAGTTGATTTACAATGTTGTGTTAGTTTCTGGTGTACGACAAAGTGATTCAATTATACATATATATACATATTCTTTTTCGTATTCTTTTTCATTATGGTTTATTACAGGATATTGAATATAGTTCCCTATGCTGTACAGTAGGACCTTATTGTTTATTTTATATATAGTAGTTTGTATCTGCTAATCCCAACCCCTATGTTATCACCCCCCACCCCTTTTCCCCTTTGGTCAACATAAGTTTTTTTCTATATGAGTCTGTTTCTGTTTCATAAATATGTTCATTTGTGTCATATTTTTGATTCCACATATAAGTGATATCATATGGTATTTATCTTTCTGACTTCATTTACTATGATAATCTCTAGGTCCAGCCATGTTGCTGCAAATGGTATTATTTCATTCTTTTTTATGGCTGTGTAGTATTCCATTGTGTATATATACCACGTCTTCTTTACCCATTCATCTGTCAATGGACATTTAGATTGCTTTCATGTCTTGGGTACTAGTGGTGCTGTAAACACTGGGGTGCATGTATCTTTCTGAGTTATAGTTTTTTTCTAGATATATGCCCAGAAGTGCGATTGTTGGATCATACAGCAACTCTATTATTAGTTTTTAAGGAAAACTGAAGCACAGGAAGATGCAACATGAACAGCCGTGGTATACCTCTGAGGCAGCTTCAGCTTGGGATGGTAGGATAGCTCCACCACCATTCTGGCTACCCCTCACTCTCCATGACCTTGGTTAGAGTGTTCATATTGTTCTGGGTTCCATGATAAGGGTTCAAAAATTATTTTTGTTTTTAACTGACAATTAACTCAGTAACACTCAAACTGCAAATTTGTCATGTCTGAAAGCTACAACGATTTGGATCTCAATTTAGAATGCTCTTTGTCTATCATGTGTATGAACAGCAATAATCAGGTAGACAAAATGGCAGAGATTATGCACTAACTTTGTGATATACTCTCTCTGGTTCTGTCTTTGCTAAGCTTTTCTGTGCATTGTCCTGTGGCTCATACATGAGGCACCTTCTTTTGGTTCCTCAAGTCAAGAATATGGCAAGCTGGTCATTCAGAGTTTAGCCACTAAAATGTGAAACTCACACTCTGGTTGTCACTTGCAACAATATGTGCCTGTGTTAGTTCATTCCAATAGTTTTGTTTTTTCTTTTTGAGTATTTACTTGGATGATTTATTTGTTATAAATCTAATCTTTCATACCAAAAAGGGAATTAAGCTTGGACAGAGTTTGAATGGCTTCATAGTCCTGAAGAGATTTCATTGGCTTGGTATTTTTCATCAGTTTTGGAAAATTCTTTACCATTATTTTTATGAACATTTATTCTCTCCATTTTCTCAATTATCCCTTTCTGTGGCTTGAATTATACTTTCAGGAATGTTTGGCCTTTTAACTATATCATCTGTGTAGAGTCACCATGTGTCCTGGTTTGACCAATCTGTCAAAATTTCCACCTATGAATATCAATTAATATCTGTTAACTAAGTGATGAATTTTACTTTCAAAACTCTTTCAGTTTAGAAATAAATTATACTGTCACCTTTATCATATCTCTGTTTTAACCTTTTATGTTTATTATTTTTTTGTTTTTTTAAATTTGTCTTGATATTTTCTTTTGACCCATGTCCCTATTCACAGACTTCATCTCTTTACCTGTGCCTAATCTATTGTTTAACTAATTGATTTAGCTCTTAAATTCAGTTAAACATTTTTCATTATATATTCATCAAGAATTTATACTTACTTCTTAAAATATTTTATACTTCTATACCAATCTCAATATTCTTTCATATTATTTACTCTTAATATCTCCATTACTTGGATTCTCTATAGGTCTCTTTCTATTGTCTGTTGTTTCTCTTGCTTTCAGTGATATGTCATTGCCTCCTGAAATGTCTTGTTATTTTTAATTGCACACTAGAAAATGTACATAAAATATTACAAAGCTAATATAATATCAACTGTTCTCTTTGATAAGAGAGACCTTATAACTGCATCTGATAAATGACTATGCTAGGGAAACTAGCACTCTCAGAACACCTTAATTCCATCAGCTTGAGATGATTTAAACCTGAGTCAGTCCCTCTCTTTCTATTTATCCTCATTTCAAAAGGTTTAGGCTTTTAGTATTTTTATCCAAAGACTGGGCAGTTCACCAAGGCTATCCCTCCTTGAAATCTCTCAACACCAAATTTTTATTTCATGAAGTCCCTTGACTTTGCCTAGTCAACTGAAAAAAAGAAAAATTCTGGATGTCTCAGGCCTGAAAAGTTAACTTGAAACAGTTTAAGTAAGAGGACTTTTCTGATTCTTTCAGGAAAAATCCTAAATTCTCTACAACATGGTACACCTATTATCATATTCTTAAGTTTCTCCAAGTAAAGTAGGTAAAAATACACAGATTTCAGATCAAAATGAATATTAATGACACTGGATTCACACAGTTGATTTCATGCCATTTAAAAGGCAGTTACCTAATCTGTACAGTTGATCAAAGGGCCTATTAAGATTCCTTAGGTCCAATTGTAGGAAAATGAGACAGCTGGAATTTATTTCTATTATGTCCCTCACAAGATTGCCAGTGACAAAATAACTTTAAATATGTAATAACTCCTGCAAAATAAAAATAAGCAAACAATCATAAACACCCCCCCCAAACAAGGACTCTTACTTATTCTGGTTTCTTCTTAATAATAAAACCTCAAGGATAAAAAATACTGCTCTAAGAAAGTTAAATTTAAACATTCAGTGATTTAAGACTTTTGTAGATTTATTTTAATATTATCCACACAATCTCTTTTCATATCATTTATGTAAGGACTCTGTGACCCACAAGAAAATTACTTATTCTCATGTGTTCCATAAGCAACCCTATCAATCCAATTTGAATGTAGACCCACTGTTTACCAATAAGATATTCAGGCATCCCTTGGGTGATATATACAAAACAAACAAATAAAACTGATTCTGATTTCCCAATACATTGTTGTCAATATGTAGTTAGGAAAAAGCAAAACTGGTTATCAGATCCAAATGAAAAAGACACCTCAACTCCTCTAGTACATTTCGTTATTTACACATTTCATTGGACAATTACCATACTTGATCAACCATGTAAGCTTCCTTCCATTGGAGGAGACTTTACTATTCTGCTGGTATGGTGAAAAATTTGCTGCTGCTAGCCCCTGTGATATCACAAGCAGGAGGAGCTTTGGTGGGAGTTTTGTGGCTATATTTGAATTACTACAAGATTTACCAAAGCCGATAATCTCTATTATTAACATTATCAAGTTATAATGGAGAAAGTCATTACTGTATCTATAGCTTAGATTACTGTATACTATACTGTATAGTATACATTACTGTATACTATAGCTTAGATCACAGTATTGGTCTTCCAACCCTAACAAAATAGTACTTTTATAAATCAAGTATAGTCTATAAAATGGCATCAATTATTGAATTACAGATGTCATAAAATACCATTCAAAACTAGGATCAGAGAATTAAAGGGACTTAGAACCAATTTGTTTGCACAGAGAATGGATATGCCAGGAATTTAATATTATATTTTCTCAGTTAATTCTTATAGCAACCATGTAAACAAGACATAATACCCATTTTATAAATGAATATCTTGAGGCTTATAGTAGTTAAGTGACATGACAGAAATTATAGGTAAGTAGTGGCAAACCCAATTTTTTTTTTTTTTCCAAACCCAATATTTTAACTCAGGTCTGAATGACTCAAGTCTGTGAAGTTTTCCATTTCAAAGAGTTCTGCTTCAATGAATGATCTGTTTCAGCACTGATATAATAATCCATGTATCACACATTTTCAAATTATTAGTATTCAGTAGAAAATGAATATACTGATTACTCCAAATGCATACTGATAATTCAATAGACAATTTAGGGTTTTACAGAACCTCAGCTTCATCTTTTTTAAACAGAAATAATTAAGGCTCATACATACATGTAGGACAATTCTGACAAAGCTTTCTAATTATGTGGATTCTATTTAATAGGATTCTGCTTTGCCTAGAAATGAATATCACTACAACCCTCATTTTGAACATTACAAAATCTCCATGGTTATTGGTACCAACCTTTGAGGCAGTGACCCATAGTCCAAAGAAGAAATGTCATTGACACAATGCAACTGATTTCCCAGAAAGTTTTTAAAATTCCCTGTTATTCCTACAAGGGCCCAATCATACTGAGAACCAGTGGATGTGGGATACTCTCTGAGCTGATAGACTTGAACATGGGAGTTAAAGTCACACATGTGGTTATTATTTGATAAATTCAAACTTGCTGCACTGATTCTATAATTTCATTCAACATTAGTTTAGACAATATCTATTTTTTAATATTGTTAATTTTCCTGGTTCTGTAATTCTGCATACAAGAAAGATAAAATGATTGTAAAATACTTTCCTTCAATTTAAGTAACTTGACAAAATTATTGCTATATCTATTAATCAACACAGTGGTCTTTTAGTGAGACTAAAAAGTAGATCCTATATTCTGTTTTCAATAAAGGAGTACTATCCATAGTATCTCTATGGATTGGCCATGACTTTGGCCCATTTATAGCAGCTCCTGCCTGACAGGTGTTGCCATTACCCATTACAATATTAGCTCTGTCACTGGTGTATTTAAGGGGGGAATTTCAAGCTGTTCTTCTATGGGTATTTACATTTACTCACGCAATACTAACAGTTTATTATATAGGATTCTGTGATATGTGAAAACTTGAGGAAAATAAAATTAATCAGGGCAAACTCCAAGTTAAATGATAGAAGAAAGTTCATCCTGCATTTTAAAAATTTCAGTTAGTCCCATGGCTTATCTAGAAGCACACTTATATTCCTTTCCCCCAGCACAATATTATCCATATGTGATTAGGCCACTGACCACTTCTTACCAAAAAAAAAAAAAAAAAAAGAAAGAAAGAAAAAAAAGGAAGGAAAGAAAGAAAAAAACTAAGAAAAGAAAGAAAGAAAGGGGAAAGAGTAGTTATAGAGTTGCATAGATTCTACGCAGGTGACATATGCTGTTTGTGCTTCTGGACAGTACTCCAGCCATCTGAAAACACCACATAGGAAGCTTTATTGTAAATATAGTCAGTTCTGCAATAAAACCTCATATATATGTTCCCAGAAATCACTGGGCTATGCAAAAATCAAGTCATAAAAATAAACAAAAGAGCTTATGGGGAAAATTTGGTTATGCCACAGCACTCAAAAACTTCATCAGTGAGACATTAAAAAAAATAGATCCTATGTCCAGAAAGTTACAGGCAGGTTTTATCACCTCACTCATGCATGAAATTCAGCTAGAATACTGTTGCATGTGCTTTGATAAGGCTTTAAAGAAAGATACTATCAAAAAGGACTAAAAGATTAGAAACCTGAGGCTTCATATAACTGTGTGTTTATATGAGGTAGAATGAATTTGAGATTTGCCTTCATTTCTATTTTGTAGTAAGTTTGTGGGAGAACAACCTAAACTTCCAACAATCTGTAACTATGGGAGATTTATCTATATCTACCAAAAATCATCCAATAATTGCAAATGACCAAACTGACCTGGTTAAGTTTACAGTAATTCTCATGATTCACCTGTTTTCTAACTAGAGTACTGTTAATCTTTATTCATCCACAAACATTTATTCAAGTCTTATATTTTTTCCAAAATTACTTCATAAATAAATTGGATAATAATGTAAAATCCATATATACCATCTATTTACCTGATACATATGCATACATATACCAATTTCTATGTTTATGTACATACACACACATATACCTTCATAAACAGAAAATGTTATTCATAGTTTTATTTTCAATGACTATCATAGCCTTTCCAAGCTCTTTTGTATCCACAATATCATTTTATCACTTTAGAGATGTTTTGAGACAGGAATCATCTTTATTTTACATATGAGGAAACCATGGAAGTACTGGAAGGTCAAACGACTTGCTTAATGTAACTTAATTAGCCTGAGTCAGAATCAGAACCATTCATTGCTTATGAACTTAGGGCCCAGCCACAAATAACACTCATGTTTCTGATGTAGCCTTAGAACTTGGGTTCACCCAGTAAATATTTTACTTCTAGATAGTAAGTTAGGATTTGTGGAGTTTCAATTTTTGTTTTAATACTATGTTTTTATTTTTGTTTGGTGGAGATCAGGATCCATTACTACTATTTAAATGAGCAAGAAAAGTTAAGACCTGTCCTCAAATGACCAACTCAGATCAGAACTACAAGGCACAGATAAGCCCATCATGAAACCACAAGATTCATTTTCTAAACCCTCCTGGAGACTCTCTTTTTTTTTTTTTTGTGCGGTACGCGGGCCTCTCACTGTTGTGGCCTCTCCCGTTGCGGAGCACAGGCTCCAGACGCGCAGGCTCAGCGGCCATGGCTCATGGGCCCAGCCGCTCCGCGGCATGTGGGATGTTCCTGGACCGGGGCACGAACCTGTGTCCCCTGCATCGGCAGGCGGACTCTCAACCACTGTGCCACCAGGGAAGTCCTGGAGACTCTCTTAATGGAACCCTTCTTTTCCTATTCTTACCACACTGCTTAGTCATTTAGCCGAGCTGTAGTAAAATGGACAAGTGAATTTTCAGCCCTGATTCTCTCTCTCTCGCACAGTCACACATTTATTCCTAGGGAATAATCTACCTCCTGGGAGTCTCCAGCTGATTGTAAAGTGATTTTCTCACACTGAGTTTTCTGTAAATCCAATACAAAGCCCTAAGTTTATCAGTTAGTATAAGAATACAAATGACAAGACACCTGTGGAATCACATTCCTTTCTTTGAAATGTGTAGAAATTAATTGTAGTTAGTAGATCCAAAATTATAATTGTCCAGGGCAGGTAAAACATGAGAATGAGTAAAATGACATTTTTGCAACAGTGCCTTAAGGCTGAGTTGAAGACACACTTGGGGATAAAATTCTCACTCATTCATGCACATACACAGTAAATTACCCTAGAAGTTAAGTTACAGCAAAGTGTTGTACAATGGTAAAATTATTGATTTAATTTAGTTATTATCCTGAGTTAGATGTAGAAGATCAATTGTTAATAATGTCTTGATCATTTCTAACAGTGCCCAGAGGCACATGAGCAACGACATGGTGTACAGACAGAAACATAAATAAAGGAAAACAAATACAGGAAGATGGTCCTCTACCCAAATAGGTTTTCCTTTAGAATTTACCCTTTATCCTCATGGAATTGCTATGAACTTTCATTTGAACAGCAAGGACATTGTATTAGAGGACTCTCTTTCAAGAAATATTAAATATTTTAAAACTAAATTGTTTTTTAAAAAATATAGCACTCTGAAGAGTCATCTTTTCCTAGCAACAGTGATTTGAATAAAAACAACAAGAGAACCTACTAAATGTGTTTCCCAAATGTTACATATTTGGGTAAAGAAATGAGATTTAAGTGTACCCAGACCATCTCACCCATGTTCTTTTATCTGTTCCTCTCATTTCTTGTTGTTAACCATTTGTGAAAACCTCAGCAGTTGTACAATAAAGATTCATTTACTTTGGTTTTATCTATTTCACTATTTATCAATCCATTCTGAATTGCAAAAAGATTAGTGTGAAAGAAAAAATATATGTAAATCAAGGATAAGTTAGATATCAAGAAATAAAATATAAAAACAGACCTCTGAGCAGATGGTAAGCCCATGCTCTCTTCATGCAATTGACTTGCCCTACACTAATTTGGTATCTTGTAGAAATCAACTCTGATCACTCTGCCTAAGTCTAAGGGTGGTGTCAAATATGTAAGTTGCATACTTTGCTGAAGGGCAATGCCGACGGTAAGTAATATATTCATTTATTCACTCAAGAAAACATGTTTATTGAGCACTTAGTATTTACCAGATATTCCTCCAGATACTAGGTTAGCAATGAGTAAAATAGGTAAAGCCTCTGCTCTCATGGAAATTATATGCCAGTAGGTATATTAAAATATTTAAACTATATTATAGGCTTTTTTTAAACAAAGGATATACAATCCTAAGGGGTAACCGGTGCTATGAGGAAAAAAATAAAGTGGTGTAAGAGCTGGGAGTTGAGAATTGTTATTTTACATAGAGTCTTCAGGGGATGCTCTCTTAGGTTGGGACGTTTTAGCAGAGAGCTAAATGAAATGATGAAGTAAGTCAAAACGATAGTTCCATAAAGAGTTATTTAAAGATCCCCTCATTACTCCAAAAATAACATATGGGAAAGCAGTCTACTATCCAAGAGCTGGCATTTGACTAACTCACTAGGATTTCTACTTTTCTGATGCTGAGAGTGTCTTTCTTTTTGAAGCCAAAATATATCATTTTAATAAATTCCTGAAATTAAGCAGAGCAAGGGGCAGCTCCCACTCTCTATCACAGTAACCAGCTCAGTATCTTCCAAATAATTTAAATACAGACAAATCACACCCATTGCAGTGACTTACATCCTTCAGGCACTTGTTAGAAGCTAAATGAATTCACATTAAATGAATCAGAGATATCTGGAAAGTCACTTGTTTGACACAATCAAGAATATGGATTTTATAAGACAGCAACTGACTTTATACTTATTGCACCTAATTGATTACATTTATAATGATAGTAAACCAAATCCGTTCTCACTGAAGGAATAATTTTTGAACTTAATTGGTAATAATATGACAACTTCATATATTTAAAGGTTCTTAAACGGTATTATTCCCTCTAATGAATATATTCAAACAGAAAAAGAGAACCTTGGAAATGTTCATTATAACATAAATCTGTTAACTTTTAAGTGTTTAACATTTTATTCCTTGTCATCTTACTACTAAATCTTTTAAATTTTGAACAACTGTAATCCATAATCATCTTAATATTACATCAAAGTCAGAATGTAAAATTTGTGGTAGCACAATGATTTCCATGGTTACATTCAAACTTGTCATGAACACTGCAAGAGATAACAGTATTGAAAGGTAGTTGGACCCAAATGTAAAATTCTGTAGTAATTAGAAATAACAATCAAGGAAACCAAAGGAAATTGTGGAAAAAGCAAAGAGTGTTTTTGTAGAAGCAAACCTATCTTGTATCATTTTATTTTGGTTTTATTCTGGTTTAAATCCCTGATTAAAAATAAATTTCTATTAGTTCATGGCATTGCAAACCTTAGGCAATATTTCATTAGCACAGAATATCTTAATTTTAAGAACAGGGAGTCTGAAAAACAGTGGATAAACAGACCTGACACCAATGTGAATGGGATAAAAACAAGATCACTTGGAAGTAGAATGCTTGTGCACATGAAGTAAATAAATTATTCTGTAAAGAGATGAGAGAATTGAATATTTCAAAAGTATTTATTCTTGGGATTCTACTGCTAAGGAACATTTAATTCTCTTCTATGGAATATTTTGATATATTTTTCAGTTAAATATAAACCTTAATTTGAAAATTCATTATTCCTCAAAATCTTTGCCTTAAAATATGATTTGCTCTTTGCTAATTATTGCTATCAAATTTAAGTCTTCAGAGATTTTTCTTGGGTTCAGATATTGTCTCAGCCAACATTTTGTCTTTATTTTTTGTTCATCAGGCAACATGTATATGAACCTATTACTATCTACAGCAATAGTTCTGTTGATTACAACTTTTTTTTGTGGAAGATAGGGAGGGAGGACATAAACTTTGGGTATTTTATAGGCAACTTAATTATTTTACTGATTTTTAAAATGTTCCAATTTTCAACTCGTCATGTTTATGTTATGATCATATACTATCAATCAAAAGATTGCCAATTTTATCTTTACTTCCTAATGGATAGATATTTGGTAGCCTAGTTCTAAAGTAGAATATGCCACACAAGTGAAATGACCAATGGGATGAAATCAACATTAAGAGAAACATAACATCTAAGAGGGATATTTTATGATTGCAATTTCTAAAGAACCTCAGAACCACAGAATATATTCCTCTCAAATGTGTAAGAGGTGTACCTGGTGTACAATAATAGACTTCAAAATAGCTAAAGAGCTTCAATTATTCACCTGTCATTCTTCTAATCATCCACATCTTAAAACCTTGCTCTTCACAGTGTAGTTCAAGAACCAGCAACACAGACATACTACCTGGGACCTTGCTATGCTTGAAGAAGCTTAGTCCCCAGTCAAGACTTTGATTCAGAATCCATATTTTCACAAGATCTCTAGGTGATTTTCGGGCATATTACATTTTGAAAAGCACTAGATATTCTCTGGAATCCTTATTAGAAATAAGCAACATATATTGTTTACATAGCCTATTCCCATGATCACTTACTTCTGTCTTAATGGATTAAATAACACAAACCAATGTTTCAAAGTCTATAAGTTGTCTGAGTCCCTTACCTCTTGGTATTCTAGGGCACTGAGTTTGCAAAAGCAGTTCTGAAACAGCCACTAGGTCTTTTGCCTCTGACAGTATTCTGATGCCTCTGATAATGGCATCGAAAAATAGGATTATATAGGTAAAACATCTAGGCTTTCTAAAGAGAAAAGAACCCCAAATTTAGTAAGTATTTTGAGTTTTTTAAAGCTTTTTTAAAGTAACTGTATTAAATATAAACTTGTGCTATAACAAAAGCATAGTCAATAATTATCAAAATATATTTGCATAATTTGAAATACTGATAATTATACATTTATTTAGTACTTATCATGCACCAGATAGTTGTAAGCACTTTTACATACATAAAATTCTTACAGGTGTCTGATAATGAGGTACATTTTTGTCTTTTTTAAATAAAGGAGAGTAAGAGGAAAAGCTAAGAAAAATTAAGTGGATTTTCCACAGTGACAAAGCTAGAAAATAATGGACGATACAGCAATTCCAGTCCTAAGAGCAATTCCACTCCTCCCAAGAGAAATGATGACACATGTCCACACAAAAATTTGTACGTAAATGTTTACAGTAGCATTATTTCTAATAGATGAAAGATAGAAACCATCCAAATGTTCATTAATGGATGAATGGATAAACAAAATACAATATATCCATACAATGGAATATTAGTCAGCCATAAAAGGAATGAAGCACTGATACAGGCTACAATTTGGATGAACCTTGAAAATATTTTGCTAAGTGAAGGAAGCCAGTCACAAAAGACCACATATTATATGATTCCATTTATACGAAAGTTCAGAATAAGGAAATCTATAGATACAGAAGTAGATTAGTGGTTGCTTAGGGCTCAGGGGGATATAGGGATAGATGATAGCCAAAAATTGCTGGTTTTTTTTCTAAGGTGATGAAAATGCTCGAAGACTGAATCTGTGAATATGATAAAAACCATTGAATTGCACACTTCAATTGGATGAACAGCATGGTATATAAATTGTATCTCAACAAAATTGTTTTTAAAAAAAAAAAAAACAATATTCTCAACCAAAAAAAAAAAAAAAAGGACAAGGATTCAAACCAGGCAGCTTACCTCTAAGACAGAATATGAAATTTAAAGAATTTTAAAATCTTCGAAAAGTTATGTAACATGAAATTTCAATTTTACCTCATTCTGTAAATTAACTTTTGTGTGAGCTGCTCATTTGAGTTCAGGAAGTTTCTAAAGGACAGGAGAAGTTCCTGGACCAGATACAGGCAGGAAGTTACCAAGATGAACATGTACGGAATGACAGAGGTGAGCAGAAGATAAAAAGCAATGGCTCAGTCGATGAATGGTGTAGGGTTTGTGAAGTCCTGTGGCTCAAGAGCTAAAATTTTGAATTCTAGGCATTCAGTACGTGCTGTTTTCCTTTTACAAAAGCCCCAGAGCTCACTAAGGAGATGGTGGCTCCATCAGGGGGCTGGCTCAGGCGAAGCAGTTTTGGATTTACTTTGAAGTTAATTAACCTAGTCATTCTAAGTATTTTCTTTGGAACAAAAGATTTTTGGCTCTCAGTGCTGGCTCAATTCTAGCTCAGCCTTGAAACTCAAGGATAGCTCCAATTTGAAAAGCTCTTACAGACAGGTCAAGTCTCAACTTTAAACTATACAGTATCATTTTTCATATAAAAATTTACAATTGCTTCCTTAACACTCTAGTTTTCATCCAAGAGCCCCTTGCTACTAACCAGTGAGTCTGAACCCTCCTTCTCCCTTCCTCTGTTGCCTAATACCTCACTTTCTTATTAGAACAAAAATAAACAAATGGGACCTAGTGAAACTTAAAAGCTTTTGCACAGCAAAGGAAACCATAAACAAAACCAAAAGACAACTCTCAGAATGGGAGAAAATCTTTGCAAATGAAGCAACTGACAAAGGATTAATCTCCAAAATATATAAGCAGGTCATACAGCTCAATATCAAAAAGCAAACAACCCAATCAAAAAATGGGCAGAAGACCTAAACATACATTTCTCCAAAGAAGACATTCAGATGGCCAACAAACATGTGAAAAGACGCTCAACATCACTAATTATTAGAGAAATGCCAAATCAAAACTACAATAAGGTATTACCTCATACTGGTCAGAATGGCCATCATCAGAAAATCTACAAACAATAAACACTGGAGAGAGTGTGGAGAAAAGGGAACCCTCATACACTGCTGGCGGGAATGTAAACTGATATAGCCACTGCGGAAAACAGTATGGAGGTTCCTTAAAGAACTAAAAATAGAACTACCATTTGACCCAACAATCCCACTACTGGGCATATACCCAGAGAAAACCATAATTCAGAAAAACACATGCACTCCAATGTTCACAGCAGCACTATTTAAATAGCCAGGACATGGAAGCAACCTAAATGTCCATCAACAGAGGAATGGATAAGGAAGATGTGGTACATATATATGATGGAATATTACTCAACCATAAAAAGGAACAAAATTGGGTCATTTGCAGAGACGTGGATGGACCTTGAGAGTGCCATACAGAGTGAAGTAAGTCAGAAAGAGAAAAGCAAATATATTATAACGCATATATGTGGCATCTAGAAAAATGGTATAGATGACCTTATCTGCAAAGGAGAAATAGAGACACAGAGGTAGAGAAAAAATGTATGGATACCTAGGGGGAAAGCGGTGGGGAGGCAGGAATTAGGAGATTGGGATTGACACATATACATTATTGATACTATGTATAAAATAGACAACTGATGGGAACATACTGTATAGCACAGGGAACCCTAAATGGGAGGGAAGTCATCCAAAAGGGAGGAGATATCTGCATGTGTATGGCTGATTCATTTTGTTGTGCATTGGAGGCTAACACAACATTGTAAAGCAACCATACTCCAGTAACAATTATTTTTTTAAAAAAAGAAGATATTATGAATCAGGAAATTTACATTTATTAAATCCTTACTATGTGTCCAGTCCTTTACATTCATGATTTGCAACAATCATAGAACATTATCCCTGTCTTTCAGATGACAGAATCAAGGCTTAGAGTAGTTAACGTCTTACCTCATTTACAAAGAAGGGAGTAAAATCAAGAAATAAACTGAAGTCTGACTCCAAAGCTCTTTGCCTTTTCACCATACTATGCTACTTCCACTACACGACAGTATGAATTTCTCTCTCTTTTTCTATTAGTTGAAGACACCATCTTTATGCCACTCACTTTCCCTACCATCAATTAATTAACTGCATAAAATCATATACTTCAGAATACTAACTTTTACCTCTAAAACAAGCAACTCCGCACATGGATCTTCAAGGAATTTCTCTTTTTTTATTCCCTGAAAATTACAAAACGTATTTGGATTTCCATACTCAGTCCAGATAAAGTAGTTGGGATCAATTCACCCTCCAACCTGGAATAGCCAAAAGCAAACAAACACAACATATAAAATAATGGTTTTCAAGGCACTGAACATCAGTAATCAAAAGACACTGACCCCTGAAAGACGTAAAATGTATTAGCTTCCTTTTGCTACTGTAATAAATTACTGAAAATTTAATGACTTAAAAGAATTAAAAATTCTCTTGCAGTTCTGGAGGTCAGTTTCAGTGGGCTGAAGTGAAGGTGTGGGCAGGACTGATTCTCCCTGGAGGTTCTGAGTGGACAATTCATTTTCTCACCCTTTTTAGCTTCTAGAGTCCCCTGAACTCCTTGGCCTGTGTTCCCAACTGCATTTTCAAAGTGCATCACTTGCTTCTCTACTTCCAGCATCACATGACCTTCTCCCCTGACTCTGATGCTTCCTTCATTCTTCTTCTAAGGAGCATAGTGACTACATTGGGCCCACCTGGATAATGTAAGTTAAACTCCCCATTGAAAGACTGACTGTTAAATTAATTATACCTGCAAAGACTTTTTTGCTGTATAAGGTAACACTCACAGGTTCTGGAGGTTAACGGGTAGACATCTTGGGGGACTATCATTCAGCCTACCACAGGAAACCAATGAGGTAAGCCCTATGATTGTCCAAGATATTTCTTTAAAAGAATGAAAGAAAGGAGACAAGGTAGAGGCTTCCAGTCTTCCTGAATTGAGGAGACAGAGCTGTAGGTCCACAAAGACCAAGGCAGCTAGAATTACAGAACAAACTACAAGAGAGGCCAGGGTTTTATCTTGCTTTGGATTTTTTGTTTGTTTGTTTATGGGGGGGAGTTGGAAGATTTATATGCTGCTTGAAGAGTAGTATATCACTTGACAGTAGACTGTGATAAGTTAAAGATATATACTGGAAATCCTAAAGCAATCACTTAAATAAGTACAACAGGGTTATGCTAACATTTGAATTTTTAAAAAAATAACATTTCTACTAGTATCAAAAACAATGAAATATGTAGGTCTAAACCTGACTAAAGTTGTGCAAAACAGATAAACTGAAAAGTAGAAGGTATTGTAGTGATAAGGACCCAAATGAAAGGAGAAATTTAGTTCAGAAGATTTAATATTGTTAAGATATCAATTTTCCTCAATGACATATAGATCTGATATAATCCAGTCAAAATCACTGCAGGTTTTTAAAATAAAAATTGACAAACTTATTCTAATGTTCACATTAAAATGCAAAGAATCTAGAATAGCTAAAAAAGTGAGAGAAAAATTTGGAGAACATTTTGTGATTTCAATACTTATTATAAAACTACTGTAATTAAGAAGCTGAGGTTGGAGCATAAAGATAGATTTTTTAAAAATCAGAATAGAACTCAGAAATAGACTCACATGTATCTGGACAATTGATTTTTGACAAAGCTGCAAAAGGCAATTTAGTCGAAAACGATAGTTTTTCTACAAATTGGTGCTGGAACAATTTGAAATTGGATATCCATATACAAATCAAATCAAATCAGAGCTTTGATTCATATCTCATAACATATATAAAACCCAAATCAGAATGCATCATAGACCTAAATGTAAAACCTCAAACTATAGAGCTTCTAGAAAACATATAATAAAATCTTTGTGAACTGGAATTAGACAAAAGTGTTTCGCTATGACATAAAATCAGTGAGGACAAAAAATATTTACCTACTACCTTACAATTCTGTAAACATAAGAGAGAAACTTCAAGGGTGGGCCGAAAACCTCAGTACAAGCCTTGAGTGCAATTTGAATAGTATTGTCCAACAAAAAGGGGAAAAGTAGTCTCATATAAGCAAAATCCCTATGATATCGTCCAATGTGATTTTATGCCCTTTGACTCAAATCCATATCTCCTATTTATACTTACTGATTAATAGGACTAAACACAGTTTTTAATACTGGGTATACACAGTACTTAATAGTAGGTATGCAATCAATATGCTCTGTGTTGAGAATGATAGTGTTTATAGCTGTAAATTGGAAAATTGGACTAACTCTTCAAAGAAATATATGAGTTGTGTAGAATTCAAAGAAAGATGGTTAAAAGAGAATATGAACAATGTAAGCCTTCAGGTATCTGGGTGTAATTCTCCATAATTCAATTTTCTTACTATGAGAAAAAAAATTTCAGATAACGAATAAAGTTAAGGTTTAGCAGACTGCAATGGTCTCAGTGGATACGTAGCATTGGGAAAAAAAAAATCTTTAATCTTTTAGTCCACTGAGAATCAGATTATTACTGCAGTATACTCTAGCCCATCCTGGCTGACGGTGGTAGGGAGCACAGAAAATGGGTATGAATGAAGTCTTAGTCTTAGTACAAAGTGGCTAAGAGGAGTTGGCAGAAATGTCTCTTCTTTGATCTGAGAACTGGTTACATGAATGTGTTCAGTTTCTGAAAATGCATTGATATGTATACATATATGTACTTTCCTATATCTGTGTGTACAGGTAAATATATATATACCTCCATACATAAAATCTTCAATTCTGAAAGCCTTTTTTAAGTGATAGGTGGAACAGTTTGAAATCATTTACTGTTTTGTGGAAGTTGGATAAATTCACTAAAGAAACAGGCATGATGGGAGCAGGAGGCATTCCAGGTGATGTGAAAGCCACAGACAGAACTATTTGGAGACAGAACAAATGGACATTGAGAAGCCAGTGAGAAGGGGATTATGGCAACACAGTTTCATACTAATCAAAAGAGAGATTTTTTTGGTAGAAAAAGAGAGGATTTTGTGAATCTTAGAGGGCATGCTGACAATAGAAGGGATTAAATGTAACATGACAGAGAGCAATGAATGTATTTTGTTCTAAGATGTTAGACCTCAGGCAGCATTTAGATAGGCCTGAAGCACAGAGTGAAGGAAAAGTGAGGCACAGAGTAGATTTCTGCAAAAACCTCTCTCTTCATTGTAGGCAGTTGGGATAGGTAGGCACATATATCCAAAACCAGAATCTTGAAGATGGTCAAGATTCCTGGTCTTTTTCCTGGGCCGGAAAAAAAGACCAGGCAGCAGAGACTTAAGGTTCATTTTACTTCTTTCACTTTCAAATAATAGACCTAACACTAAGTCTTTACCTTTTAAGTATCATTTACATTTTAAGTATAATTTTCTGAATAACTTATATCATGTTTTCTAAAGTTTCGTAGACTTTGTTTTTGCCAAAACTTCCATTTCATATAATCTGCTCTTAGTGGATTCTGAAAAAGAAGTCTAAAAAACCTAAAGTTACCACATTTTTCTAAGTTCAGTAATTTTGAAAATCAAACTCCTGATCATCAAAAACTAACAGACTATAGTTGTAGGAGAGTTAGACACAAAGTTTGCAAGTTCATAGTTAATCCGTACATTAAAAAAATTATATCTATAATAAGTGATTTACTGTGAGTTGATCGGTATTTGTTATTCTTTTTTGGACAAAGTAAAACATGAAACTAGTGGTTGCATAGTTTACCATCATTGAATACTGAAGCCAAATCATAGAATGTCTGAGCAGGCATAAGCCACCAGAAAATGCAGGAGGCAAACTATAAGTAGGACATAGCTCAAGAGGTACGGGCACCAAGAAGATAGAAAGAAGAAAAGGAAATACAAATCTTGAGAGACATAGAGAGAGATTAATATATGAGACATTATTGGCCTGAAGTAGAGGAGCAGTGAACAAGAGAGAAGCCAAGTTACATAAATGGCAGGAACCAGGACAGCATTTGGGAATGACTTGAAATCGAGCCACAGATAACAAATTTGGAGTTGGTAAGCCATTCTTTTCATAGATAAGGGTGGATTCCAGAAATAGGAGGCAAGGCGAGGGAGTCCTACAGATGGAAATCAAATGATGTCAACTGTTAGGGAAATCATTGCTGAAGCTGAGAACCAGGGTGGGACTGACAGCTGATTGATTATTTATGAAATAGCTTCTGTTCCCATTTGGAAGTATGGGTAATATCAAAATAGAGTTGTTGATCCTTGAAAGATTATAACACTTGTGTCTACTCTCTGGTTCTCAGGGCTATTTAAAAGCATTCTGATGGCCTGCTAGGGCAGTGAGCCTCAAACTTTAATGTGCCTATGAATCACCTGAGGATCTTGATAAAAGGCAGGTGCTGATCCAGTAGGTCTGGATGGAACCTAAGGTCTGCATTTCTAAGATGCTCCCATAAAATGCCCTTGGTGCTGGTCCTTGTTCTACCTTAGAGTAACAAGGTGCTAGAAGACCTCAAGGACTTTAAAACAAAACTGAACAAAACAAAACACAACAAGCCTGAAAACTGAAGCATAGATATGGAAAAAATCTAATAATAAATGTTTTATTTTTATCTCCGATTTTTCAAGATATTAGCTTTACGTTGAAATAAGATATATTTGATCCAAGATAATTTAACCCTCTCTTTTGGTTGTGCTACTGAGAATTTTGTTAGTCAGAGGCATCTTACAATGAGTCAGCAAAAGGGAACCTGAGAATGTGTTCTAAGAAGCACCTATGCGTTGGACAAGAAGTGTAGCACCGTGGTTAACAGTACAGGCTTGGACCATGCAGTTCTGGCTCAGTGCTCAATTTACCTCCCATCACCAGCATGACTTTGGGAAAACTATATCCTCTCTGAGACTTGTGACCCTCATAGACAAAGGCAGATATTTATTTCCAAACAGATTGTAAATTAGATATCAAGTATGTACGATTACTGCCACAATAAATGGCAGCTGCTATTTATTTTTTTTTTTTCATATCTGCTAGTAATTGCTGAGCTCATCTTTGTACACAGGAAAGACATGTCTTTACCTTGAAGGAAAACCACATTTCTGAATAAGGCCTTCAATTTTATGTGGATACTTCCACCCCAATAAGTCAGTGTCTCCATTGCCTGGAAAGATGAAATGAAATCTGAACACTTGGAGCAACCTCCACAACCACATAGAATCCATGCAGTGCCAAGAAATCAGATGGGTTCTTTCATTCACGTATTTTACTGTTTAGCTCCACGCTGATCAGCTAACTACCTATGAAAACAAATTCTGTTCACACCATAAGATTAAACTCGTAACCATAGCTGTTGTCTTATCAATGTTATGTAATAATTAAAGCATCTATTTCTTGGGCATTTGTTATGACAATGGTATTATATTTAACCCTAAGACTTTCAAGACATTCTATTTCAGAGTTTCATAATGTCTCAGTCATCTTGAGAAAATCCCTTTAGATAATTCTTCTAGATTTGAATCCTTGCGGGTAAGATTTAGTGAAAAAAAAAATGAATGCAAATATATTTGATTAATAAATTAAATTTCCTGTCAAATTATAAAACTAATATACAACAGCCTGGCTCAAAACAAAGCTAAATATTCAAGGATATTTCAGAAACAACTGGAAAGATGGATAATAGCTTGCTCATTTTATAATTAGTTCAGAGGCTGTTATGAAAGTCTTCAGTTATTAAATATATTAACTCTAACATAATTGATATAGGTGCATATGTAATACTTCTGATTGTAATCAACTCTATAAATAATGCATCATTTTTATTTGTTTTCAATATTTATCTTAAAATATATATACGGTTTTTATTTCTGTATCTGATTTCTGAAAGCCATAGATTAAATATTCAAAGAATTTGTTTGGTATTTAAACACTACTTGATTCCCATTTAAATATTAGTCCTCAAAGCATTCAAACTAGAGGTATCATTAATCATCAAAAACCTGTTAAAAACAAGGAAATGCAGTTAGTTTTAACGTTATTTCACTCTTAAGAAACAGATTAATCTACCTTGCAGAAATGTAAGTAGTTTGCTCATTCTAAAGGTCCATAGAGTGGAGATTTTTATTTTGCATTTTTATTTTATTTTGGAGTTGTTCTTTGTTTCTGTATTTTTGTTCATCCAATTTCCTTACCATTAGCTTTAAATCACTCTTACTAATACGTTTTTGGCAGTGCTTTTTAAATGGACTTGAAAATCCCTCAATAACTAAAGAGCAAAAAAAAAAAACCCTGACTAAGGACATTTTAAAGTTAATATCTTTAGAATTAACTGTCTAAAGCTCTGAGATCTATTTCCCTATCCTTTCTTCAACTTACCTAGGATTTTGACAAAAAACCAAATTGTTCATTAGTAACTCTGAATATTCTTGCCCTGCAATACTCGCTCCCTTTCCTTTCTGTGTTGTGTTTTATAACCCAGGAATTATTTGGAAAGTAATCCAAATGGAATTAGAAATATAATTAATCTAATTATTCATTGTTTCACCAAGTATGTACTGGCTACCCACTGTGCCCTGGCACTTTGCTATATATGATAAACAGGATGTAGTCCCTATGATCAAAGAGCATAACATATACAAGAAGTTTCCCAATCTGGTAAGGGCTATGATGGGGTGAAGTATCCACCACTCTGCGTCCAAAGAAGTGGTTCCCTTTCTAGTCTTACTGGGTTAAAGAAGTCTCCCTAAAGAAAGTGATATCTAAAACCACTCTTAAAAGATGATTAGAATTGAAGTGGAAGGATAAAAAAGAGCATTCTAGACAAAGGGCAAAACTCAGGCCAAGGCTCAGAGGTGGAAAAGAACACAGTAGTCTTAGGGAATCTTGTGTCATTCTTGGCAGCCAGATGATCTTATTTATATTATGCTGAAGCATCAAGGGTAGGTTTAGAGAGTAGAAGTTCTTATTAACCTTGGAGAGGTAAGTAATATGAAGGGTCTTCCTTATGAAATGAGTTAATGTATACAAAAATCCTAGGATGATACCTGCTATAAAGAAAGTAACAGATGTTGGCTATCGTTATGCATAGTAGTATTGCTGTGTTGAATTATAATTTTGATCACCTACTGTTATGGACTGAATGGTTATGTCTCCCACTCCCTAAATTCATATACTGAAATCCTAACCCCTCCCCCCACACCATGTACTAGTGTTAGGAGGTAGGGCCTTTGGGAGATGATTAGGTCATGAATTGCATTAGTGCCCTTATAAGAGACCCCAAAGAGCTCCCTAGCCTCTTCTGACATGTGAGGACACACAGTGAAGATGGCCTTCTATGAATCAGGAAGCAGGCGCTCACCAGACAATAAATCTGCTGGGACCTTCATTTTGGACTTCCCAGCCTACAGAACTATGAGAAATATAAGCTACCCAGTATATGGTATTTTGTCATAGCAGCTCAGGTAGACTAAGACACCTACCTATTAAAAGAAACTGAGTAGAAGAATGGATGACATAAATTGGTAACCCACACTTGGAAATATGTAAAACAGACATTATGCAATCATTTATTGAAATTAATTTATGGAGATGAATAAATACAAGGATGGAAGGTGGCCTTATTAATTAGGAAGAGATGATAATGTGGCCTTTTTGAAACCAGCTTTCCCTTACCTTAGGAACAATTTAGCACAATTATAGTTGATAAGTTTACTTTCACTCTGTGTGTAAAAAAAATAACACAAAACTACAGTTACTTCAAGAGTGAAATTGAGTTCAAAAGGGGTGATTTAATTTGATATTGGAAGCACCAGGTGTTTAACTCAGTCGTACCTCATTATAAAGCATTTCCCCATCACAGGAATCCAGCTTTACTGCAGGCTCAATCATGTTTCCCAATAGGTATTTTTGTTCCGTGCCTCTTTCTCACTGTCCTTATATCAGAAATAGATAACATGATGGGGCCAAACTCAATTCTGTTTAAATGTTAATGTGTTTTGTTTATCTTCTAAGTATCACTTATGTGATGGACGGTTCTAGATCAATATTATGCACATGCACACTTTTCAAGAAATTACGTTTTGTATGAGTATAAAAAGAGAAAAGAATATGTACAAGAGCCTTTGAAAATAAATGGAAACTTGAAATCTGCCTCAGTTTGATGGAAAACAAAGCAGTCAGATTCCACGAACAAAATCAGAGACAGAATATCTCTGGCTGGCTAAAATAAATGTAAACATCCCTGTCACCTTTCAGAACACATGCTTCATATTGAAACAAAGTGTCCCTGTACATCACCAGGTAGTAGCAATTATTTCTTGTACCAAATTGGTTATATAAGGCCAACTTTATCCAGAAGAAAATATAAAACTCTTCAGAAAGAAAATAAGTTTTCCAAGTATTACATTGAGTTCTGTATCCCTATAGTGGTGGCTGATTTGATAAACTACTACTTTTTAGGTTCTTGATTAATAATATGACATTTTTATAAAAACACAATTTATCGAGTAATTACTATATACCATGTATCATGTCAAGTATCTAATGTGCACTGATTTATTTTACAACAACTGGATAAGCTATACACTATTATTCTCATTTTACAAATGAGAGAATTGAGATTTGCTCAAGGTTTCACACCCATAAAAGAAATGTCAAGAGAGTGATTTTCTAGACACTAGGTCTTCACTTCCTACCCATACCCTTTCTTTAGTACAGAGGTGAGACTTTTTGATCTAATAGAAATCACTATGCCAACACAGCTTCAAAACAAGTCTCCCTGCCTATTCATTTCCCACCAGAATCATAACTCCTTCCTATACAGAAATGCTGGGTGAGCTATCTTCTTCACAGAGGCTGGGTGCTCATTCTGGGTTGATTCTTTTACTTCCCTTCTAGTTGGTAATTTGTAAGGGATGTCCTCATAACTCCACCTCTCCTGGGGCAATAACTCCCTAAGTTTTCAGTATCCAGTGCAAGAGTTCCTTTATTCTCTACCCACCCTGAGCCCCAAATTATCCATTTTATTCCACTGTTGCTATATGGTTAAAATGATGCCAAACTCATCATAGAATATATAACCCTCAGGTAACAAGGCCAGTCAATTGAAAGTATTATTTGCAAAAAATAATAGATACAAATAAATTTTATCCATAACAAAATGGCAGCTGAGAGTAAGCTGTGCACGTTTCTCACGGACCAGTGATTTGTAGAAGTTTATGAAATAATGCCATGAAGCTATGTAAGATAATATGATAATGTGTTGTAATTTGTATTGTCACTAAAATGCGACCTAATACCAGTCTCCTTGTGTCACTTGTTAATTAATTTAACTTAGTTATGGCCCGACTTATTCAAAGGTCCTAGCCTACCTAATCCCAGGTCCCAGGCCGTGTGTGTGTGTGTGTGTATGTGTGTGTGTGTGAATACATGGCTCTGTCAGGGAATTAAAGGAGGTGGAGAAGTAAAAGAAGCATTTATTAATTCCTAGTATATGCCACACCTTGTACTAGGTTCTTTCACATATAGTATTAATCCCATTTTATAGCAGAGAAGACAACATTTTAATAAATTTGCCCCAGGTCCTACTGTCACTTAAGTAGCAGTGACAGGGCTTAAAATCAAATCTTCTAACTCTAAATTCAGAATCCTAAATTCACCATTGTCTTTAAGTGTGGTGCCTTTTTCTCTGTACAACAGAATGTTGATTTCAAAAAAAAAAATTATCTGGGATGTCCAGGTCTTTTATTCAACAAAACTTGGATGGGAATTTTCTTTGTCTGCTTAACAATAGAGTTTTAAGGAGGCAGTACCACCTGTGTTAGTTATCTAGTGCTGAAAAAAAAATGATCACAAACTTAAAAGTAATAAACTTTAAAAGTGGCTTGAAAAAACACATTTATTATCTCATAGTTTCTGTATTCAGGGGTCTGGGCATGGCCTAGTTGGGTTCTCCTCAAGGTTATAATCAAGGTGTTAGCCGGGGCTGGGTTTTCATCTGAGTTTTCCCTGAGGAAGGATCTCCTTCCAAACTGTTGTTGCTGGCAGTATTCAGTTCCTCAAGGTTGCCAGAATGAGACACCTCAGTTTCTTGTTTACTGTCAGCCTGAGGCTACCCTCAGCTCCTTGTCACATGTCCCACTCTATATGGGAGCTCATGACATGTTAGTTGGCTTCTTTAAAGCTAGCAAAAGAGGGCTTCCCTGGTGGCGCAGTGGTTGAGAGTCCGCCTGCCGATGCAGGGGACACGGGTTCGTGCCCCAGTCTGGGAAGATCCCACATGCCGTGGAGCGGCTGGGCCCGTGAGCCATGGCCGCTGAGCCTGCGCGTCCGGAGCCTGTGCCCCGCAACGGGAAGCTAGCAAAAGAGTCCTCTAGTAAGACAGATGTTACCATCTTATGTAACAGAATTCAGTGCAAATCATCAATCATGTAAGTCACATCACCTTTGCCATAATGGATTGGTTAGAAGTAAATCATAGGTCCCACCCACACTTAAGGGGTAAGGATCACAAGAGAATGAACATGGGGAGGCGGGGATCATGGGAGCCACCATAGTGTCCATCCACTACACCACCTATTAATGAGTTTTTAGACCCAATTTCCTCATTTATAAAATAGTAATGTTACCTCTACTAGTTCCCAGGACCACATTAACAAAGTACCACACACTGAGTGGCTTAAATAACAGAAATTGATTTTCTCAGCTCTGGAGGCTAGAAGTCCAAAATCAAGGAAGACAAGGCTATTTTTTTTTTTTCCTGAGGAGTGGGAGGGAGAATCTGTTCCTTGAATCTCCTTTAGCTGCTGGCTAAAGGGTTGCTGGCTTCTTCGGTGTTCCTTGGCTTGTAGAAGCATCACCCTGATCGCTGCCTTCATCTTCACGCGGTGTCCTCCCTGTGTTCCTGTCCAAATTTCATCATTTTATAAGGTCCCCAATTATATTGTATTAGGGCCCACCTTAACAACCTCATTTTAATTTGATTTCCTCTGTAAAGATGCTATCGCCATATAAGTCACATTCTGAAGTACTGGGGGTTAGGACTTCAACATGTAAATTCTGGGATGACACAATTCACCTAACACTAATGGTACCCATTGTCAGACTGGTTGGGAGGATTAGACATTTATGTTGTATTAGTACATAGCCTCTCACATGGTTACCTTTCAGTAAATGTGGTATTATAATATGATTATAATTAATTTTGGCACTCCTATTTTGAGAAAAGACTCCTCATTTTTCAAAGAGGATGACAGGATGTCCTTCAGTATCAAGTTCTAGACATGGGAACAAAGCTGCTGAGCTGAGAATGCAAGGTCATTATATCTCTCAATAAATTGAAAAAGCCTCCAGCCACCTCCCCACAAGGCTGGCTGAGAAGTGCCCTTCCCACAAGCACATTCTCACTGCCCTCAGATCAATGGAATTCCCAATAGGACCCAGAGAGGAAGAGTTTGCCTTTGAAAAAATGCAACGTTCCTGCAGATTGGACGAAGAGAGGGATACCATCTCTCCCGAAGCCCAAGAATATTCACCAGGAACAAAAGTCATTTAATGTATTATTCTGCTCAAGCTGCCAAAACCAAAATTACATAGACTGGGTGGCTTAACAAATTTACTCAGGGAAGTTTTCTTTTCTTTTTTTTTTTTAGGGAAGTTTTCTTTAAGTTAATAGAACACAAGTTAAATTACCTGCCCTTAGTTTGTGACCTTAGTCCAGTCAAATAATTGCTCTGTTTCTTCACTTTCACATGTAGGTTGTTTGAATAAGTGAAATTTATTTTCTTACAGTTTTGGAGGTGAGAAGTCCAAGATGAGGGTGCCAGTGTGGTTGAGTTCAGGTGAAGGCTCTCTTCCTGGCTTTCAGAGAACTGCCTTCTCACTGTGTGCTCACGTGGCCCTTCTTCAGTGCTTGCACATGGAGAGAGCAAGAGAGCAAGCTGCCTGGTGTCTCCTTTTATGAGGGCACTAATCCCACCATGAGAACCATACCCTCATCACCCTGTTTGGGACGTACGTCCTGAAGTCTCCATCTCCAAATATCATCGCCTTGGGGGTTAGAACTTCAACATATGAATTTGGGAGGGACAAAAACATTCAGTTCCTAACAGTTAGTTTTATAGAGTGTGGGCCTTTAGTGGGCAGGGATTGAACCTTCCCTGATCATTTTCTTTGGCCCTTTCCTCTCTTCCTTATCCTCCAATGCCAGGTGTCCACCATATTAATGAATGGCCCTCTTGTGGAAGAATGTTCTAGACAAATGCCACTGGGGTGTGTGAAACGGGCAAGATAGCTCAAAGCCTAAGCGTTTTTGAAGGTGTTCATATCATCTATGGAAGACTCCTGTAACCTTCCTTCTAAGCAGCATCTGTCATGGTCTCCTTCGGCATTCTGATTGCAAATATCAGTTGACAGGTCAACATCAATCCTGCTATTGGTGGAGGAGTGAGAGTTTTGGAATTGGTAACTTTACTTGAAGTTCCCACTTTTAGCTTTGGAGAGTAAATTACCCTTAATCTCCTCAATCCGCATTAGTTGAAGAAGGGAGGGACAATCTTCCCTTGGGAACAATGCACTTCTGCAACAGGTGATCTCCCACACAGGCCACTTCCTATAGCAACAGAAAAATAACTTGGTGGCATGTGACTTTTCTCCTCTTTGGTACCTGTCAGCAAGCCTAAGTGACAGACACCAACAGCTGGTGTCTTATCTGACAGTGTGGGGGATACTAAGCAGCTTTTGTCCCCAGATGTGGGCTTTAGTCATCAAATTATGCCATGGTCAATTAACATTACTCTAATATGAATTAGTGACAAGCATAAAGAGTTGGCCTTAAATTTTTAGCGAGCATCAAAATCACCTGAGGGGCTTCTTAATCCACAGATCCCTGGGCCTTACCCACACATTTCTGATTTGGTAGCTTTGAGGAGGGGCCTGAGAATTTGCCTTTTCAACAGGCTCCTAGGTAGTACTGCTGCAACTGGTCCTTTGAGAACCACCAACATATTCTAAACCCAGAGCCTGGTGCATTCTCCTATAAAATGATAACTTTTCTGTCATGTTGCTTTATTAATATCCAACAAAATATTAAACCTTAACAAAAGTTAAGATTTCATCAATTATATTTTACACACAATAAATTAATGTCTTACACTTTTTTCTACTCCCTTACACAGTAAGTATTTAAAATACATGTAGGTTTACTGACACAGCACAGGATTTAAGGGTAATAACCACAGAGTTCTGGTGTGCACTTCATAGTCACTTACTGTTGAGACCATGTATCTTTTATATTATAACATTTCCTTTCTTCAAAAGGAAAATGTAACAATCAGAATGTTAATAAATATACTGATACGTTCTCCATGAAGTAAATTTTGCTTAATCAATTCTAGACTCACAGGCACTAGCTCTTTGTTAAAAAATAATAATAATAATATGCCAATGAAATGTATTATCTGACATCTATTTTTATTTATAAGATTAAAATGCATTTAGATTATGTAAGGTAACTCCTGGTATCCATATCCAATATTCTGTTTTTCTTTTAATCTTACTTTAGTTTTATTGAATTGGTAGTAATTTAAATATTTTTTTCTTTTAAATATTGCAGTTAAATCCTGAACTTAGAGGAAAGGCTATCAGAACTTTAGCTACAGCAGTAGGGGCAACAGGGCTCTGTTATTAAGCGTGTTAATTATTTATTCACACCTGGTTCATGCTGATTAACAAAACCTATTAAGGCCTTCCCTTGAAGACCTTGCTGTTAACATGTATTTGCAGCTGTTGCTGATTTTTTCCAAATTAGTACATTATGTGTTTGGAAAACAGCTGTAGTGTCTGAATGCATTTATTATGTACTCTTCTCAAAATGGTATTTAGGTTTACTAGTAAATGCTGAAGTCAGAGCGAAATGTACTGTTAACTCTGCACTTCTAGTACTTACGGGTCTAGCCAAAACAGAATACAGAGGGAGTCACATTAAAACGTCAGCCTTCACTTTGGAAATGGATTCCACAAACTTCAGAAGCCAACTGTTCAATGATATGCATTAAAAAAGTGCTACTCTATAGCAGCTTCCCTTTCAGGTCAGCAAAGAGGTAAAAGTGATTAAAAATGCAGATGGCTTTAGATGGACTTAAATGTTTATTAAATAGCATTAACTCGACTTTCATATTATGTTATGCTGAATGCTTTATTGGTTTTATAGTCCCATCTAAAGCCATCTAGTTCCAGGTTGTAGTAATAAAATATTATTTTTAAAGGCTGAGTTAATAGCTGAAAAATATTTTTTATATTTAAGATCTTTATTGTTGCTGCAACAATGAAGTAAACTATCTGGCATTTAGCCGGGTTTAGAAATCATTCCATCCCCAAAGGGGTTAGTACCCACATAGACATAAGACAATTTTCTAAAAGTCAAGGGTTTATTCTCTTTCATCCCCAGGTATTGTGCAGACTCATTCTTCTCATACGAAACAAACTTCGAGTGGTTCTGTGCCTACACGACATTTGGCTGTGTTAACCAAGTTGTTGAATGGAAGCATGCAAAACAGATGTTATCTTAAGCAAAAAAAGGAAGTTATTAGTAGCCCAGAGTTACTGGGAGACTGGACAACTAGACTTAGAAAATCAAGAAAAATCAAAGCAGATCTGGAGGGCTCAGCAGCAGAGAACACATCTCCATACACCACCAGCACAAAGGAATTTATTTCGTCTATGTCTAATTTGCTCCATATGAAAAATTCTAGGTAGAAACTTTTGATAGAATCATTTGCCAGTGCACTACATGCCAGTTGGCATGGAAACATGTACCTTGGGAAGTAGGACTTTTCTTCTTGCCAAAAAATACACAATTGAGCATTCTTCAAATATTAAGAAAAGTCATATATTTGTAGGGAAAACAATGACAAATGCACTGTTTTTCAAGGCCCAGCTTAAGCCGCAACTCTTAAATAAAACCTTTCCAAAACACTTCAACTTTATCATTTTTCCCTCTGACAACCTCAGGGTTAGTGTCGGTGTCATTCAGTTTATCATTTATATGTATTAAGTCTATTTTAGATTTTTTTTCACGTTTTATAGGTTAGCTTTGCAACAGGATCATTAGTTCTTTGAGGACACAGCACATGTTCTAAATTTTTATATTTTATCACAACATACAACATACCCCACACAGATAGTAGGGTGATTAATGGCTAGATTGAAGTTGGGTCCAAATGAATATTACCAAGCATAACGTCACTGAGATAATACACAAAGTTATTTTAAATGATACTGTTGTAGCAAAATTTTTATGTAAGGGAATTTTTTTCTAAGACACTTTCATAATAATTATTATTTATTCAAATGACTTGTGAGACACTAAGTGTATAATGAATTAATAAATATTCTATTCCCAGTGTCTTTAATAAATTATCAGAAAATATATGTTAGACAGCTTCTGAAATAGTTCCCAGTGGTGTCTTCCTCCCGGTATTTATGCTCCTGTGTAATCCCCTGCTCTTGGCTTGCTTCTAATGAATAGAATATGACAAAAGAAGTGGGGTGTCATTTCTGAAATTAGGTTAGTAAAGACTGTGATTTATGCCTTCTCTCTCTCTTTCCCTGTCTCTCTCTGTCTTTTGCTCTCTCACTCTTCTCACTTGCTTACTCTGATGAAGCAAGCTGCCATATTTTGAGCTACCCTATGGAGAGACTCAAATGGCAAGAAACTAAGGGCAGCCTATCACCAATGTACAGCAAAGAACTGAGACCCTTAGTCCAACAGTTCCCAAGGAACTGAATCCTACCATCCACCATGTGAGTGACTTTGGAAGTGGGTTTTCCCTAGCCCAGCCTTGAGATGACTACTGCCTATCCAACTCCTTGATTACAGCCTGAGAGAGAACTTGAGGTAGAAAACACTGATTAGCTGTGCCTAGACTCCTGATCCAAACAAAGAGTCAAAAAAACTGAGATAATAAAATGCTGTCATTTCAAGCCACTAAGTTTGATAATTTGTTACAAAGCAGTAGATAACTAATAGAGATTATAATTAGAAATAACAGTATTTGATCTATTTATATTTTAGCTTCACTGAGCCATAATTGGATATGGTAAACTGCATATATAAAGTGTTTAACAAATTTTGTCATATATATATACTTGTAAAATCATCACCAAAATCAATACAATTGAACATAACAATCACCTCCAAAAGTTTTCTCATGTCCTTTTATCATCCCTACATCCTGTCCTGCCATTCCTTGGCCCATCCATAGGTAACCACTGAGTGCTTTTTTGTCACTGTAGATTAGTTTGCATTTTTTAGAATTTTATATAAATGGAATCACACAATGTGTATATGTTTTTGATCTTCATTCTTTCACTCAGTATAATTATTTGGAGATTTAAATTGTTGTGTATATTAACACAGCATTACTTTTCATTGCTGAGTAGTATTACATTGTATGGATATAACACAATTTATTTAGCGATTCAACACTTGATAGACACGAGTTGTTGCCAGTGCCCAATACTACAAATAAATCTAAAACATATTTGCATAATTGCTTGTATGGATATATATTTTCATTTCTCTTGAATAAAAACCTAAGCATGGAATAGCTGATTTATATGGTAGGTATATGTTTAATTAATTTATTTATTTATTATTTATTTATTTTTTTGGCTGCACCGCACAGCATGTGGGATCTTAGTTTCCCAACCAGGGATTGTATCTGTGCCCCCTGCATTGGGAGTGTGGAACCTTAACCACTTGACAACCAGGGAAGTCCTGGTATATGTTTAACTTTTTAAAGAAACTGACAAATTAATTTCCAAAGTGGTTTTAAAATTTTATACTACAAACATCAGTGTATGAGAGTTTTTGTTGTTCCATATTCTCATGAACATTTGGTATGGTCAGTAGAGTATTTTTAAAAATATAAATTCTGATATAAATATTTAACTATACCTAATCCAGAGAACTGGTCTAGATATAGCATATGACAAGGTAGATCAGCTAGGTCATAAAAAACATGCTTCAGATTACTAAGATAAATTTTCCTTGAGTGAAATTTCTACTCAGAAAAGGGAAAATAAGAGAAGAAGAGTGCTTATATTAAGGGATTCATACCAGAAATGTACTAATCAAACTTAAACACACTTGTCTATCTTTGTCCCCCATATCCTCTACTGGTCAAAATTGAATAAGACAGTATTACTCCCACTTATTTGACATGTCATGACTTCTTGTACTTCACCATAGCAGGTAAACAAATTTGACAGCCTCCATCCCCCAAAGAAAAATTATTGCTGAGTAATGGTTTCTTTGGACGATTGGCAAGATCTTATGGGCACATGGGATGAGAGAAAAAGCACAAAAATTTTTCAGTTATTCCCATAAAGTAGACTGTGAACTGAAAATTTTAGGAAATATTAGTCAAAAATATGAAGGAAGTACCAGTTAATTTTTTCTAGTTTTATTGAGATATAACTGATACATAACATTGTATTAGTTTAAGGTATACAACATGATGATTTGATACATGTATAAATTGCAAAGTGATTTACCATAGTAAGTTTAGTTAACTTCCATCACCCCACATAGTTGTTTTTTTTCTTGTGAGAGAAATTTTAATATCTATTCTCTTAGCAACTTTCAAATACAGAATACAGAATTGTTAGTTACAGTCACCATGTTGTACATCACATCCCCAAGGCTTATCTATCTTGTAATTGAAAGTTTTGTATCTCTTCACCACCATCACCCATTTCCCCCATGCTCCACCGCCATCTCCAACAACCATCTATCCACCTATCTGTTCTCTGTTTCCATGAGTTGGGTTGTTGTTGTTGGTTTTTTTCTTCTTTATTTGGATTTCACATTATAAGTTAAATCATTTGGCTTTCTCTGTGTGATTTATTTCACTTAGCATTATGTCTTCAAGGTCCATCCACATTTTTGCAATGGCAGGATTTCCTTTTTTTATTGCTAAATAATGTTATATATATATATTATTATCCATTCATTCATCAGTGGACACTTAGGTTGTTTCCATGTCTTGGCTATTGTAAATAATACGACTATGAACATGAAGGTGCAGATATCTCTTCAAGATAGTGATTTTTTTTAACATCTTTATTGGAGTATAATTGCTTTAAAATGTTGTGTTAGTTTCTGCTGTATAACAAATTGAATCAGCTATAAATATACATATATCCCCATATCCACTCCCTCTTGCGTCTCCCTCCCACACTCCCTATCCCAGCTCTCTAGGTGGACACAAAGCACTGAGCTGATCTCCCTGTGCTATGCTGCTGCTTCCCACTAGCTATCTATTTTACATTTGGTAGTGTATATATGTCCATGCCACTCTCCTACTTCATCCCAGTTTACCCTTCCCCCACCCAGTGTTCTCAAGTCCATTCTCTACGTCTGTGTCTTTATTCCTGTCCTGCCCCAGGTTCTTGTTTTTTTTTTTTTTTTTTTTTTGCGGTGCGCGGGCCTCTCACTGTTGTGGCCTCTCCGATTGCAGAGCACAGGCTCTGGACGTGCAGGCTCAGCGGCCATGGCTCATGGGCCTAGCCGCTCCACAGCATGTGGGATCTTCCCAGACCGGGGCACGAACCCGTATCCCCTGCATCGGAAGGCAGACTCTCAGCCACTGCCCCTAGGCTCTTAAGAAACTTTTTTTTTTTCTAACATTCCAGATATATGTGTTAGCATACAGTATTTGTTTTCATCTTTCTGACTTACTTCACTCTGTATGACAGTCTCTAGGTCCATCCACCTCACTACAAATAGCTCAATTTCATTTCTTTTTATGGCTGAGTAATATCCATTATATATATGTGCCACATCTTCTTTATCCATTCATCTGTCGATGGACATTTAGGTTGCTTCCATGTCCTGGCTCTTGTAAATAGAGCTTCAATGAACATTGTGGGACATGGACACTTTTTGAATTATGGTTTTCTTAGGGTATATGCCCAGCAGTGGGATTGCTGGGTCATATGATAATTCTATTTTTAGTTTTTTAAGGAACCTCCACAATGTTCTCTGTATCAATTTACATTCCCACCAACAGTGCAAGAGGGTTCCCTTTCTCCACACCCTCTCCAGCATTTATTGTTTGTAGATTTTTTGATGATGGCAATTCTGACCAGAGTGAGGTGATACATCATTGTAGTTTTAATTTGTATTTCTCTAATGATTAGTGATGTTGAGCATCCTTTCATGTGTTTGTTGGAAATCTGTATATCATTTTTGGGGAAATGTCTATTTAGGTCTTCTGCCCATTTTCAGATTGGGTTGTTTGTTTTCTGATATTGAGCTGCATGAGCTGCTTGTATATTCTGGAGATTAATCCTTTGTCAGTAGCTTAATTTGCAAATATTTTCTCCCATTCTGAGGGTTGTCTTTTCGTCTTGTTTATGGCTTCCTTTGCTGTGCAAAAGCTTTTAAGTTTCAAGGACCCAATTGTTTATTTTTGTTTTTATTTCCACTTCTCTAGGAGGTGAGTCAAAAAGGATCTTGCTGTGATTTATGTCAAACAGTGCTGTGCCTATGTTTTCCTCTAAGAGTTTTATACTGTCTGGCCTTACATTTAGGTCTTTAATCCATTTTGAGTTTATTTTTGTATATGGTGTTAGGGAGTGTTCTAATTTTATTCTTTTACATGTAGCTATCCAGTTTTCCAGCACCACTTATTGAAAAGACTGTCTTTTCTGGACTGTATATTCTTGCCTCCTTTATAAAAGATAAGGTGACCATATATGAGTGGGTTTATCTCTGTGCTTTCTATACTGTTCCACTGATTTATATTTCTGTTTTTGTGCCAGTACCATACTGTCTTGATTACTGGAGCTTCGTAGTATAGTCTGAGATCCGGGAGCCAGCTCCGTTTTTCTTTCTCAAGATTGCATTGGCTATTTGGGAGCTTCTGTGCTTCCATACAAATTGTGAAATTTTTTGTTTTACTTCTGTGAAAAATGCCATTGGTAGTTTGATAGGGATTGCATTGAATCTGTAGATTGCTTTGGGTAGTAGAGTCATTTTCACAATATTGATTCTTCCAATCCAAGACCATGGTATATATCTCCATTGGTTTCTATCATCTTTAATTTTTTTATCAGTGTCTTATAGTTTTCTGCATACAGGTCTTTTGTCTCCTTTGGTAGGTATATCCCTAGGTATTTTTATTCTTTTTGTTGCAATGGTAAATGGGAGTGTTTCCTTAATTTCTCTTTCAGATTTTTCATCATTAGTGTTTAGGAATGCAAGAGATTTCTGTGCATTAATTTTGTATCCTGCCACTGTACCAAATTCATTGATTAGCTCTAGTAGTTTTCTGGTAGCATTTTTAGGATTCCCTATGTAAAATATCATGTCATCTGCAAACAGTTACAGTTTTACTTCTTTTTTTCCCATTTGGTTTCCTTTTATTTCTTTTTCTTCTCTGATTGCTTTGGCTAAAACTTCCATAACTATGTTGAATAATAGTGGTGAGAGTGGGCAACCTTGTCTTTTTCCTGATCTTTGTGGAAAAGGTTTCAGTTTTTCACCATTGAGAACGATGTTGGCTGTGGGTTTGTCATATATGGCCTTTATTATGTTGAGGTAACTTCCCTCTATGCCTGATTTCTGAAGTTTTATCATAAATTGGTGTTGAATTTTGTTGAAAGCTTTTTCTTCATCCATTGAGATGATCACATGGTTTTTCTCGTTCAATTTGTTAATATGGTGTATCACGTTGATTGATTTGCATATATTGAAGTATCCTTGCATTCCTGGGATAAATCCCACTTCATCATGGTGTATGCTCCTTTTAATGTGCTCTTGGATTCTATTTTCTAGTATTTTGTTGAGGATTTTTGCATCAATGTTCATCAGTGATATTGGCCTGTAGTTTTATTTGTGACATCTTTGTCTGGTTTTGGTATCAGAGTGATAGTAGCCTCGTTGAATGAGTTTGGGTGTGTTCCTCTCTCTGCTATATTTTGCAAGAGTTTGAGAAGGAAAGGTGTTAGCTCTTCTCTAAATGTTGGATAGAATTTTCCTGTGAAGCCACTGGTCCTGGACTTCTGTTTGCTGGAAGATCTTTGATCACAGTTTCAATTTCAGTGCTTATGACTGATCTGTTTATATTTTCTATTTCTTCCTGGTTCAGTCTCAGACAGTTGTGCTTTACTAAGAATTTGTCCATTTCTTCCAGGTTGTCTATTTTATTAGCATATAGTTGATTGTAGTAATCTCTCGTGATACTTTGTATTTCTGCAGTGTCAGTTGTTACTTCTCTTTTTCATTTCTAATTCTGCTGATTTGAGTCTTCTCCCTTTATTTCTTGAAGAGTCTGGCTAATGGTTTATCAATTTTGTTTATCTTCTCAAAGAACCAGCTTTTAGTTTTATTGATCTTTGCTATTGTTCCCTTCATTTCTTTTTCATTTATTTCTGATCTGATCTTTATGATTCCTTTCCTTCTGCTAATTTTTTTGTGGTTGTTGTTTTTCTTTTTCTAATTACTTTAGGTGTGCTGTTAAGTTGTTCTTTTAGAGATTTTTCTTGTTTCTTGAGATAGGATTGTATTGCTATAAACTTCCCTCTGAGAACTGCTTTTGCTGAATCCCATAGGTTTTGGGTCATTGTGTCTCCACTGTCATTTGTTTCTGGTATTTTTTGATTTCCTCTTTGATTTTTGCAGTGATCTCTTGGTTATTTAGTAGCGTATTGTTTAGCCTACATGTGTTTGTATTTTTTACAATTTTTTTCCTGTAAGTGATATCTAGTCTCATAGCATTGTTGTTGGGAAAGATACTTGATATGATTTCAGTTTTATTAAATTTACCAAGGCTTGATTTGTGACCCAAGATATGATCTATCCTGGAGAATGTTCCATGAGCACTTGAGAAGAAACTGTTCTTTATGGATGGAATGTCCTATCAACATCAATATCAATTAAGTCCATCTTCTTTAATGTGTCATTTAAAGCTTGTGTTTCCTTATTTATTTTCATTTTGGATGATCTGTACATTGGTGAAAGTGGGCTGTTAATGTCCCCTACTATGGTTGTGTAACTGTTGATTTCCCCTTTTATGGCTGTTAGCATTTTCCTTATGTATTGAGGTGCTCCTATGTTGGGTGCCTGAATATTTACAATTGTTATATCTTCTTCTTGGATCAATCCCTTGATCATTATGTAGTGTCCTTCTTTGTCTCTTCTAATAGTCTTTATTTTAAAGTCTATTTTGTCTGATATGAGAATTGCTACTCCACCTTTCTTTTGGTTTCCATTTGAATGGAATATCTTTTTCCATCCCTTTACTTTCAGTCTGTATGTGTCCCTAGGTCTGAAGTGGGTCTTTTGTAGACAGCATATATATGGGTCTTGTTTTTGTATCCATTCAGCGAGCCTGTGTGTTTTGGTTACAGCATTTAATCTATTCACATTTAAGGTAATTATCGATATGTAAGTTCCTATTACCATTTTCTTCATTGTTTTGGGTTTTTTTTTTTTTGGAGGCTCTTTTCTTCTCTTGTGTTTCCCACTTAGAGAGATTCCTTTAGCATTTGTTTTAGAGCTAGTTTGGTGGTGCTGAATTATCTTAGCTTTTCCTTGTCTGTAAAGGTTTTGATTTCTCTTTCGAATCTGAATGAGATCCTTGCTGGGCAGAGTAAATTGGTTGTAGGTTTTTCCCTTTCATCACTTTAAATATGTCCTGCCACTCCTGTCTGGCTTGCAGAATTTCTGCTGAAAGATCAGCTGTTAACTTTATGGGGATTCCCTTGTATGTTATTTGTTGTTTTTCACTTGCTGCTTTTAATATTTTTTCTTTGTATTTAGTCTTTGATAGTTTGATTAATATGTGTCTTGGCATGTTTCTCCTTGGATTTATCCCGTATGGGACTCTCTGCAATTCCTGGACTTGACAGACTATTTTCTTTCCCATATTAGGGAAGTTTTCAACTATAATCTCTTCAAATATTTTCTCAGTCCCTTTCTTTATCTCTTCTTCTTCTGGGACCCCTATAATTCAAATGTTGGTGTGTTTAATGTTGTCCCAGTTGTCTCTAAGTTTGTCCTCAATTCTTTTCATTCTTTTTTCTTTATTCTGCTCTGTGGTAGTTATTTCCACTATTTTACCTTCCAGGTCACTTATCCATTCTTCTGCCTCAGTTATTCTGCTATTGATTCCTTCTAGAGAATTTTTAATTTAATTTATTGTGTTTCTCATCATTGTTTGTTTCCTCTTTAGTTCTTCTAGGTCCTTGTTAAATGTTTCTTGCATTTTGTCTATTCTATTTCCAAGATTTTGGATCATCTTTACTATAACTCCTCTGAATTCTTTTTCAGGTAGACTGCCTATTTCCTGTTCATTTGTTTGCTCTGGTTGGTTTTTACTTTGCTCCTTCATCTGCTCTGTATTTCTCTGTCTTATCATTTTGCTTAACTTACTGTGTTTGGGGTCTCCTTTTTGCAAGCTGCAGGTTCATAGTTTCCATTGTTTTCGGTGTCTTCCCCCAGTGTCTAATGTTGGTTCCGTTGGTTGTGTAGGCTTTCTGGTGGAGGGGACTGGTGCCTGTGTTCTGGTGGATGAGGCTGAATCTTGTCTTTCTGGTGGGCAGGACCATGTCTGGTGGTGTACTTTGGGTGGTCTGTGAACTTATTATGATTTTACACAGCCTCCCTGACAATGGGTGGGGTTGTATTCCTTTCTTGCTAGTTGTTTGGCATAGGGTGTCCAGCAATGTAGCTAGTTGGTCATTGAGTGGAACTGGGTCTTAGTGTTCTGATGGAGATCTCTGGGTGCTTTCGCCATTTGACATTATATGAGGCCAGAAGATCTCTGGTGGACCAATGTCCTGAACTTGCTCTCCCACCTCAGTGGCTCAGACCTGACACCTGGCTGGAGCACCAAAATCCTGTCAGCCACACAGCTCAGAAGAAAAGGGAGAAAATAAAAAGAAAGAATGAAAGAAAGAGAGAAGGAAAAAAGTAAAATAAATGAAGTTATTAAAATAAAAAATAAACAAAATTATTAAAAATAAATAATAAAAGAAAGAAAGAAGAGAGCAACCAAGCCAAAATCCAGTCCACCAATGATAAGAAGCACTAAAAACTATACCAAAAAAACCCACAAAAAACAGAAAAAATGGACAGACAGAACCCTACGACAAATGGTAAAAGCAAAGCTATACAGACAAAATCACACAAAGACGCATACACATACACACTCAGAAAAAGAGAAAAAAGAAAAAAAATATATATATGTATATATAAAAGGAAAAGAGCAACCAAATCAATAAACAAATCTACCAATGATAATAAACTCTAAATACTAAACCAAGATAAACATAAAACCAGAATCTAATTAGATATAAAAAGCAAATCCCAAGTCTACATTTGCTCCCAAAGTCCACCACCTCAATTTTGGGATGATTCGTTGTCTAGTCAGGTTTTCCACAGTTGCAGGGTACATCATGTTGACTGTGGATATTTAACCCGCTGCTCCTGAGGCTGCTGGGAGAAATTTCCCTTTCTCTTCTTTGTTCGCACAGCTCCTGGGGTTCAGCTTTAGATTTGGCCCCACCGCTGTGTGTAGGTCATCTGAGGGCATCTGTTCCCCCACCCAGACAGGACGGGGTTAAAGTAACAGCTGATTAGGAGGCTCTGGCTCACTCAGGCTGGGGGGAGGGAGGGGTACAGAATGTGGAGAGAGCCTGCAGCGGCAGAGGCTGGCGTGACATTGCAACAGCCTGAGTTGTGCAGTTGTTCTCCCGGTAAGTTGTCCCTGCATTACAGGACCCTGGCAGTGGCGGGCTGCACAGGCTTCTGGGAGGGGAGGTGTGGATAGTGACCTGTGCTTGCACACAGGATCATTAGTGGCTGCAGTAGCAGCCTTAGCATTTCATGACTGTCTCTGGTGTCCAAGCTGATAGCTGCAGCTCGCGCTCATCTCTGGAGCTCGTTTAGGCGGTGCTTGGAATCCCCTCTCTTTGTGCACCCTGAAACAATATTCTCTTGCCTTTTAGGCAGTTCCAGACTTTTTCCTGGACTCCTTCCCGGTTAGCTGTGGTGCACTAGCCCCCTTCAGGCTGTGTTCATGCAGCCCACCCCAGTCCTCTCCCTGCGATCTGACCTCCGAAGCCGGAGCCTCAGCTCCCAGCCCCGACCTGCCCTGGTGGGTGAGCAGACAAGCCTCTCTGGATGGTGAGTGCTGGTTGGCACTGATCCTATGTGCAGGAATCTCTCTGCTTTGCCCTCTGTGCCCCTGTTGCTGCGTTCTGCTCTGTGGCTCCAAAGCTTCCCCCCCCCCGCCGTCTCCAGCAGTGAAGGGGCTTCCTAGTGTGTGGAAAGTTTTCCTCTTTCACAGTTCCCTCCCAGAGAGGCAGGTCCCATCCCTATACATTTTTTTTTTTTTTTTTTTTTGCGGTGCACGGGCCTCTCACTGTTCTGGCCCCTCCCGTTGCAGAACACAGGCTCCGGACGCGCAGGCTCAGCGGCCATGGCTCACAGGCCTAACCGCTCCGCGGCATGTGGGATCCTCCTGGACCAGGGCACGAACCCATATCCCCTGTATCGGTAGGTGTACTCTCAACCACTGTGCCACCAGGGAAGTCCCATCCCTATACTTTTGTCTCTGTTTTTCCTTTTTTCTTTTGCCCTACCCAGGTATGTGAGGAGTTTCTTTTCTTTTGGGAAATTTGAAGTCTTCTGCCAGCATTCAGTAGGTGTTCTGTAGGAATTGTTCCACATGTAGGTGTATTTTTGATGTATTTGTGGGGAGAAAGGTGATCTCCACGTCTTACTTCTCCGCCATCTTGAAGGTCCCCTTTTTTTTTTTTTAAATGGATACACCAAAGTAGAATCACTGGATCATATGGCAGTTCTGTTTTTAATTTCGGGCTGAACCTCCATACTGTTTTCCACAGTGCCTGTACCAATTTACATTCCCACCAACAGTTTATTAGAGTTTCCTTTCACGACATCCTCATCAACACTTGTTATCGCTTGTCTTTTTGATGGTGACCATTCTAACAAGGGTAAGGTGATATCTCATTGTGATTTTGAGTTGCATTTCCCTTATTATTAGATAATTAGTGATGCTGAACACCTTTTCATGTACCTGTTGGCCGTTTGAGGGTCTTCTTTGTTAAAATGTCTATTCAGGTCCTTTGCCCACTTTTAATTAAATTATTTGTTTTTGTTTCTTTGTTCACTTGTTTTGGTATTAAGTTATGTGTTTCTTATATATTTTGGATATTAACCCCTTATCACATATGTGATTTTCAAATATTTTTTTCCCATTCTGTAAGTTGCTGTTTTATTTTGTTGAACATTTCTTTTGCTGTGCAGAAGATTTTTAGTTTGATGTAGTCTCATATGTTTATTTTTGCTTTTGTTGCTTGTGCTGTTGGTGTCATATCCAAAAAGTCATTGCAAAGACCAATGTCAAGAAGATTTCTTTCTTTGTTTCTTCTAGGAGTTTTATGGTTTCACTTCTTAAATTTCAGTCTTTAATCCATTTTAAGTTAATTTTTGTGAGTGGTGTGAGACAGGGTTCTAGTTTCATTCGTTTATATGTGAATACCATTTTCTCTACTTATTTAATAAGCACTACTTATTAAAGAGACTGCATTGAGTATTCTTGTCTGCCTTGTCAAACATTAGCCGATTGTATATTCATGGATTTATTTCTGGGCTTTCTGTTCTTTTCCAATGTTCTATGTTTCTGTTTCTATGCCAGTATCATACTACTTTGATTACTATAGCTTTGTAAAATGGTTTAAAATCAGGAAATGTGATGCCTCCATCTTTGTTTTTCTTGCTCAAAATTGCTTTGGCTATTTGGGAACTTCTGTGGTTCCAAAAGAATTTTAAGATTATGTTTTCCATTTCTGTAAAAAATACCATTGGACTCTTGACAGGGATTACACTGAATCTATAAATGGCTTTGGGCAGTGGGACATTTTATCAATATTAATTTTTCTAATTCATGAACATGGTATATCTTTCCATTTATTTTCATCTTCTTCCATTTCATGAATGTCTTATAGTTTTCAGTGTACAAATATTTCACCTCCTTGGATAGTATTTCACCTCCTTGGATAGATTTATTTCTAAGTATTTTATTGTTTTTGATGCTATTGTAAATGGGATTGTTTATTTCTTTTTCAGATAACTCATTTTCAGAGTATAGAAATACAACTGATGTTTGTATTTTGATTTTATATTCTGCAACTTTACTAAATTTGTTGATAAGAGCTAACAGATTTTTGGTGGATTCTTTAGGGTTTTCTATATATAAAACTATGTTACCTGCAAAGAGATATACTTTTACTTCCTTTCCTAATTGGATGCTTTTTATTTATTTTCCTTGGTTGATTCCGAGGCAAGGACGTCCAGTACTATGTCAAATAAGAGTGGTTATAGTAGGCATCCTTGTGTTGTTCCTGATCTTAGAGGAAAATATTTCAACCTTTCACCACTGAATATAACATTAGCCTCATGCTTGTCATATGTGGTCTTTATTATATTGATCTATTTTCATTCCAAATCCAAGTTCTTGAGAGTTTTTACCATAAATGGATGTTGAACTTTGTCAAATACTTTTTCTGCATCTATTGAGATGATCATATGATCATCTTTCATTAATATGGTGTATCACATTTATTGAGTTGTAGATATTAAACCATTCTTGTATATGAGGGATGAATTCCAATTGATCATGGTGTGTGAAGACCCAAATAAATAAAACTATAAATGAGAGACATAACAACTGATACCACAGAAGTATAAATGATCATAAGATACTACTATGAACAAATATATGCCAACATATTGGACAACCTAGAAGAAATGGGTACCTTTCTATTTACATGCAACCTACCAAGAGTGGACTATGAATAAATAGAAAATTGGAACAAGTCAACAACAAGTAAGAAGACTGACTCAGTAATCAAAAACCTCCCAGCACAGAAGAGCATAAGACCAGATGGTTTCACTGGTTAATTTTACCAAATATTTAAAGAAGAATGCATTAACAATCCCTATCAAAATCTTCCAAAATATTGAAGAGGAGAGAACACTCCCAAACTCATCTTAGGAGGCCAGCATTACTCTAATACCAAGGCCAGGTAAGGAAACTACAAGAAAATAAAACTACAGGTGAATATCCCTAATAAATATAGATGCAAATATTCTCAACGAAATATGCACAAGCCAAGTTCAACAGTACATTAAGAGGATCACACACCATCACGAGCTAATTTTTGTTCTGTATTCAACTCTTGGTTTTTGCATTATTAGCTTTATAAGACTAGATGTGTTTTTTCTGTGACTCATTTCATTGTGGTACACTTAAAGACACCTTGTAAATACAAGTGTATTTGATGTAATACAACAAATATTTTTCTTCTAAATTGTGTATACATAGAATGTTCTAGACTGAGTTCTTTAAAAAAGATATTTGAGCATAAAAATTAGTAAAACAGGGAAGGATGAGAAGCACTTGACTGGCTTCTTGATGAGCTTTGAAACAACACAGCCAGTGAATGGCAGATGTGTCCATTCAGCCAAGTGGTACATATCCAGATATGCTAAATGGAGAAATCATGTCTCAGAACAGTGTTTGGAAGCCAGTGTCTGAAGGTTTTAGAGGCAATGCCAGGGGAATCCAAGAAAGTGCATAAATATTTTATGAAATTTTTGTAAATTATGATTATTTGAAATGCAATAAAGCAATGAAGTTTTTGTGTGTACATCTATCAGCATCACCTGTGGATCTTGGTTAAATTCCATATAACTGAACTAGGTGCTTGTGACACTCATAAGGGGAAATCACAATTTTAAAAATACTCAAGGTGGTCTTGAGATATAAATCATCATCTTCTAATTTATTTGTTTGAAAAAAGGAATTTTATTTTATTTTATTATTTTTATTTATTTATTTATTTTTTTTGTGGTACACGCGCCTCTCACTCCTGCGGCCTCTCCCACTGTGGAGCACAGGCTCCAGATGCACAGGCCCAGCGGCCATGGCCCACGGGCCCAGCCACTCCGTGGCATGCGGGATCCTCCCAAACTGGGGCACAAACCCGCGTCCCCTGCATCGGCAGGCAGACTCTCAACCACTGCGCCACCAGGGAAGCCCTGATTTTATTTTTTACAGAGAAGAACACCTTCACATAAGATGCCTAACTTCTTTTCAAATGTTTATGTTATTTTATTTAGGTCTTCAGAAAAAAAGATAATTCAAATGAATACTGAAATTAAATGAGCAGTATATACTCAAGTCTATTTTTTACGCAACACACACATACACTGACATAAATAGAACTACACTATGTTAAACATATATATAAAGTTATTATTCTGAAAGTACAAGAAACATTTTTTTAGACGAGGACCATTTTAACTGTAAACTCATCTAGCCAACTGGAATTTAATTCAATTTAAAAAAAATTTAATTAAATATCTGCCAAATTTTCAAGCATATACATTCTACATTAAAAAGTATATCTGTGCATCATATTTTTCTAAAGTTTATTGTGAACTGACCCACTATTTTTTACTGACTCTTGCAGAAAAACAATCAGAATGATTATCTTAATTCTAACCTATTTCTCAGCATACCAATTATGATTAGAACTGTGTTTTTATTTCTTTTGTTACTTTTTTTTTCGCAGTACGTGGGCCTCTCACTGTTGTGGCCTCTCCCGTTACAGAGCACAGGCTCCAGACGTGCAGGCTCAGCGGCCATGGCTCACAGGCCCAGCCGCTCCGCACGTGGGATCCTCCCGGACCGGGGCACAAACCCGTGTCCCCTGCATTGGCAGGCGGACTCCCAACCACTGCGCCACCAAGGAAGCCCTATCTATTTCTGATATAAGGACAGTGAGAAAGAGGCACGGAACAAAAATACCTATTGGGAAACATGATTTAACCTGCAGTAAAGTTGGATTCCTGTGACGGGGAAATGCTTTATAATGAGGTACAACTGAGTTAAACACCTGGTGCTTCCAATATCAAATTAAATCACCCCTTTTGAACTCAATTTCACTCTTGAAGTAACTAGTTTTGTGGGGTTTTTTTGTGTGTGTGGTACGCGGGCCTCTCACTGTTGCGGCCTCTCCCATTGTGGAGCACAGGCTCCAGATGTGCAGGCTCAGCGGCCATAGCTCACGGGTCCAGCCGCTCCATGGCATGTGGTATCTTTCCGGACCAGGGCATGAACCTGCGCCCCCTGCATCAGCAGGTGGACTCCCAACCACTGTGCCACCAGGGAAGCCCCTCTTTTGTTACTTTTAATTTTAGTTTGTAGAAATGTGAAATGAATACTTTTTCTTTTTAAAAAAGCAAATTTTCTGGGCTTCCCTGGTGGCACAGTGGTTGACAGTCCTCCTGCCGATGCAGGGGACACGGGTTCGTGCCCTGGTTGGGAAGATCCCACATGCTGCGGAGCAGCTGGGCCCGTGAGCCATGGCCACTGAGCTTGCGCGTCTGGAGCCTGTGCTCCACAATGGGAGAGGCCGCAACAGTGAGAGGCCCGCGTACCACAAAAAAAAAAGAAGAAAAAGCAAATTTTCTTTTTTTCAGAAAACAAATATGTCACTGAATTTGATTGTATACTTATGCATATAAAGGCTGTCATTTTTACTTCAAGTCTTCATTTCAAATCTCAACACTTTTGTGGGAAAAAAATACTTTCCATCCAAAAATTATAAATCTACCCACAGCAAAATAATAAAGAAAAAAAGGCACTTTTTGATCTTTTTAAATATGAATGTCAACTCTATATATAGGGAAACTTAATTTGTTGCAAATATTGAGTCAGATTCTCCAACATTCAGAAGACTCTGACTGCAGAAAATTTTATGTTAACTCTTTCATGTAGGAGTACTTTTCTTATATAAATTATTTAAAATTTTAAAATGTTATACTCTCGTTTATTGGAAACTGTTAAGCTTTGATCAATAAATAAGCCACTGTCTCTAGTAATACATGGTGGGTTTTTGGTGGGTTTTTTGGTGCTCTTTTGCAATTTTTAAAAATACTTTTATGGATTTGCAGCATTTATTTCAGTATCATGAACCCTGTATATATATTTTAAAAACAACTGATGAAAATGATGATGATAATGTGTTCATGATTTTAGTAGCTCTCACATTCACATTTTTTGAGAAATTCTTAGTGTATAATGTGTTGCTTTTTCTTTTAGTAAGAGCCTTTTGTTATTTTCAAGATCCACATAGGCTATGAATCATTTACATATCCAACTCTGCATTTGTATTCTAGAACTTTGGATTCTAAATCTATATAGGAGAGATTTGCATCATTATTTCCCTATTTTAAATCCTTATCTTTCAATTTTAGTTGGTAAAATAAGAAGCATTTGACTATTTTGGATGTATAAATACATGGGATTTTCAAAACAATTATGAATTCCTCATGTAATCTTCGTTTGTCAAAAGCCAATCGCTCTTTCTTGAAAGAGAAAAAAAAGTCACCCTTTACAATTATAAAATACTATCATATAGAATTTAATACCATTTTAATAATTTTTTTTTGCAACTTCGTAATGTCCTAGTAGGAAAATCTCAGTTCCAAGGACAGATGTCAGGAGTATGGAGTGCCTCAAATACTGCCTCTGTTACATACATATGTGATACACATGTAATATCTAGCAAGTTACCTAGCTATCCTGTGTTTTAGTTCCTTTGTGTATAAAGCAGAGATAATAGGGTTATATTGAGAATAAAATTGATAAATATGTGGAAAGCAGTTAGAAAAGTATCTGGCAAATGTCTGGTGGTATGTAACTGTAGGCCTATGTCTTGGTTTATATTTCACTGTCATTTTGTCAGAAAGTTTCTCACATTGACTTACATGCACTATTTGCTAGGAACATATGCTACACTATTAAGTAACAGAGAGGGAAGAGGAATGTCATACTATGCATTGCATGTATTCTGTATAGCAAGTACACTCCAGCTCTGCCTTTAAAATTTAATAAGTCCAAGTTGAAACTGAAAAATTTAGCTAATGTACTTATTTGTATTATTTATTTAATGTCACTCAACTACACTTTCTGAACCTTAGATAAATGAATAAAAAATCATTTTTCTTGAATTGATACATTGATTATACAATACTATCATGCACTCAACAAATCGTATTTATTAAACACTGGTTATGTGTTAAGCATTGTGTTAGGCTCAAGTCATACATGGAAATTATCTTAATGACTTTTGATATATACCCATCAAAATATACATGTAAGGAAACAAATCATGATACAAATTGGGAAGCTTACTCTCTGTGGACACTAAGTGCTGGGAGAAATGCTTTTTGAGTAGGGGAATGGCTGAAAAAGAGAGTCAAGAAAAGCTCCACAGAAGAATGTATACTAAAGAGTATTTAGTAACAGACAAATATCTCATTCTCAATTGTCAGTCAGTCAACAAAACTGATTTATTTTTTCTTCTGTGTCTTAAAATTTTCCTCTCCTAATTTTTTCTATCCTCCCTCCCTCACCCCCCATTTAAAAATTCATACTGCTAACACTTAAAATTAGTTCAAAAATCCTTAGCTGGCTTTTCTGATTTTTGTCTCAACCACATCCAATTAATCATCTCATGAACCATTAACACCAACTTCTTCAAATGTTACACACATCATGTCCCTCCTCAAAACCAAAACCCTTATGTTTAGTAGATCAAACCTCAACTCTTCGGCTTCAGGTTTTAAATCAATTACAATCTAATCTTACTTAGCTTTTTGAATACATAATCTTCCTCTATTGGCCAATATAGACTTTCCATTAAAGTTGGAATCAATTCCTCATGACTATGAAGGCAACTTGTGACAAATCTGGAAGAGCCTTCTTTAATATTGTTTATCTCTTTATGAATAATCCTCTTGTATCCATGCCCCTGTCCATATGCAGCCACTCACTGGAAATCCAACTGAAGTGCCACTTCCTGCTTAAAACTTCTTAGTGACATCTTCCTTCGTTTTCCCTATCTCCGGGTGCTCTTAAACCACTGCACAGAATTTAGTATGTTTCTATGTGTGTTACATGTCTGCTTCCTTGTTGTTTTTTATAGGATTCACAATAAACAGATGGTACAAATATAAGATAGTAAGGCCTCTATTACCCTGGGTCTATAAACATCAATCTGGAATATAGTCTTCTACCTTCTTGTGTCAAAGATGCAGTATAAATGAGAAATACATTTTTTTTGTAGTGGTTCTCAAACATGTTAGGCTCAGAACGCCTTTGCTCTCCTAAAAAATATTGAGATTAAAAACTTTGTTTATATGTGTTTTACCTAACAGTAATTCCTATATTTCAAATTAAAGCAGAAATGTATTAAAGTTTAAACCTTTTATTTGTAATACATTTAAAATAGCATATCTTATGTAAAATAAATGTATATTTCAAAAAACAAAATTAGTGAGAACAGTTGCATCTAATAACATTAAATTTCGTTATATTTGCCTTAATAGAATGAAATTGAATTTTCTTATCTGGTTCTGGATTCAATCAGTTGAAATATATTGTTTTAATAGAAGTACATGCAGCGAATCTCGCCTTGCACACATATGTAGTTAAAAATGAGAGAAGTGTTTTAAGGCTTTTCAGATAATTATGGATCTTATTCTTTGGTATTAGACAAAAATACTCAAAAAGTCGTAGTTTCTTAAGAGTTAATGGCAATTAGGACTCTAAAGCCATATCAATTAACTTTTTATACTCCTTTCATTAAAACATTTTATCTATCTTGAATTTTGAATGGATTTTTATTGAGGCATAATTATGTAATATCATGCATTGGTCACCTGAAAAAAAATTGATTTACTGAATTATTCAGATTTTCCAGCTTTTGATATGTTTTTAAATTCAATATTTAAAAATAACAATTGTTGATATTATCACAAATCTCATCTGCAAAATCTTTAGGTATTGGGAAGTTGTCAAGTTCACTATGAAAGATATATGATTTCCAAAGTTATTTCATTTGAAATCTTAATGTAAATCATTGGTCATAAAAGTTGTCAACTGTTTTCCATGAAGCAACAGGCTCATTTCATTCATTTATTTTAGAAAATGTCTGCCAAATACCCAATTTTAAATAAGCATAGATTTTCAGTAATTCATTTAAGTAAAAATGACATTCCATGAAAAAAGGGCTAATTCAGCTGGCAATTCAATTGCACAGGTACTTTTCCTGTATGACAATCATCATACTTTTATGTGTAGTGGAAGTGCATACTTCCCATTGTATCATATAGAATACTAAAAAAACATGTACTCAAGGGTCAAAATTTAATAAAATTGGTAATTTTTACTGCTTCATCAAGGATGTTTTCAATTGAAACTGTCCTTGTTTTTCCTTCTTGCCAGCAAAATATAGTGAAAAATATAAGGTCTAATAGTAGCTTAGTTTGAAACCACTGTCTTTAATCGTAATGTTGCATCATCAGTGCAAACGTCAACAAGGTTAAAAGACAATAGCATTTTACTATTATTTTGAGAGTAGGTTTGCCCTCACCAACACTCTGAAAGGCATCTTAGGGAATCCTATATATCCATGGACCATACTTCGAGTATCACTGTTTAATTTTGTTAAACCATGAGTTTAGGGCTTGCATTCTACTGCAGCATAACCTATATATACTGATCAATATAAATAAGTAGGAAATTTATAGACAACAAGAGAAGTAGCTTTAGTTAAAAGGCAGCACTTGCAAAGGCACAGTTGAAGAAAGATTCACAGCATATATGGGCAACAAAAATCATACCTGTGTGAATGGAGCTTAGGGTACATGAGAATGGGGGTTAAATTAAGAAGATTATTATTAAAAGACAGAGCGAAAACAGATTTTGAAGGACAACTGAATTCCATGACAAGGAGTTTGTACTTTATTTTATAGGTAAAAAGCAAATAATTATGAAAGATGGAGTAATATAATACAGATTTTTTTAGTAATTATGTTATAATGAAGTGAGAGGCAGACAATTCAGAAAGGGACAATGGAAATTGCAAGAGTGGGAAAGTGTTAGATACTGTGCAAATAAAATAAGTAGGTAGTTGAAAAACTGCATACAAAATAGCAATGAGGAAAAAATGGTATTGTTTACTGCTTCTAGTTTGGAAAGATTTTCAGAGTAAAGAAAAAAATAGAGTTTTTTATGTGATTTAAGTTAAGTTGTTATCAGCTTAAGATAGTTATAATTATAGGAATTTTTATGCAAGACTTATCATAAGCACAAAGAAAAAACCTACAGTAGATACAAAAAAGACAAATAAAGGAGAATCAATGCATATCCCTACAGATAAGTATCAAAACACAAAGGAGAAGAGCATGAGAAGAAGAGATGAACAAAAAGATCTATAAAACAGAGAGAACACAAATAACAAAATGGCAATTGTAAATTCTACCTATCAATAATTATTTTATATATAAATGGTATAAACTCACCAGTCAAAAGATAATAGAGTGATTGAATGGGTTAAAAAGTGAGATCCAACTATATGCTCTTTACAAGAAACTAGCTTTAGATTTAAGAATACACATAGGCTGAAAGTGAAGGTATGGGAAAAAGATATTCCATGGAAATGGTAACCAAAAGAAAACAGGAGTTCCTATATTTATATGAGAAAAAAAGTTTGTCAAGTACTGTCAGAAGAGACAAAGAAGGTAATCACATAATTAAAAAAGTCAATTCGACAAGAAGATACAATTACACCCAATATATGCACCCAACATCAGAGCACCTAAATATATAAAGCAAATCATTGACAGATCTGAAGGGAGAAATAGACAGCAATATAATACTAATAGAAGACTTCAACAGCCCACTTTCAATAATATATAGATCATCCAGAAAGAAAATCAATAGAGAACAAGAGACTTGAACACCACTATAGATCAAATTAACTTAAAATATATAAAACATTCCACCCAAAGCAGCAGAATGCGCACTCTTCTCAAGCACACATGGAACATTCTCCAGGATAGCTCATAGGTTAGTTTGCAAAAATGTCTGAAAAATTAAGAAGATTGAAATCATCCCAAGTATCCTTTCTAACCACACAGATTAAAACTAGAAATCAGTAATAAAGAAAATCAGGAAACTCCACAGATATGTAGAAATTAAACAACACACTCTTGGACAACCATTGGGTCAAAAAATCAAAAGGAAAATTTAAAAAAATACCTTTAAGACAAATGAAAATGAAAACACAACATATCAAAACTTATCAGTAGCAAGAGAGAAGTTTACAGCAAAAAACACCTACATTAAAAAAGAAGAAATCTCAAATACACAACCTAACTTTATAACTCAAAGAACTATAAAAAGAAAAACAAACTAAGTCCAAAGTTAGCAGAAGAGAGGAAATCAGATTAGAGCAGAAATAAATGGAACTGAGAATAGAAAAACATTTGAAAAAATTGACAAAACTAAGAGATCTTTTTTTTGAAAAAAAATAAAATAAACTTTTAACCAGACTAACCAAGAAACAAAAAAAGAGAAGACTCAAAGAAAAGTAGAAATGAAAGAAGATACATTACAATGGATGTCACAGAAATTTTAAAAATCATAAAAAATATTACAAACACATATATCAACAAATTGGACAACTTAGACATGGATAAATTCCTATAAACATACAACATACCAAGACTAAATCAAGTAGAAAAAAAAAGCCTGAACAAACCAAAAATAAATAAGGAGATTGAATCAGTAATCAAAACTTCCCAACAAAGAAAATCCCAGGACCATTCACAGGTGAATTCTACCAAATATTTAAAGAAGAATTAAGACAAGTTTTTCTTATATTTTTCAAAAAAATTGAAGAGGGAACACTCCCAAATTCATTCTATGAAGCCAGCATTACCCTGATACCAAAGCCAGTCAAAGACAACACAAGAAAACTACAGGCAAATATTCCTGATGAACATGGATGCAAAAATCCTGAACAAAATATTAGCAAACAAAATTCAACAGCACATTAAAAAGAGCATACAACATTACCAGTTGGGGTGTATCCCTGGAATGGAAGGATGGTTTAACATAAGCAAATCAATAAACTTGATAAATGACATTAACAGAATAAAGGATAAAAATTTACAATCATCTCGATAGTTGTAGAAAAAGCATTTGACAAAGTTTAACATCCTTTCATGATAAAAACTCTCAACAAATTATGTGTAGAATGAATGCACCTCAATATAATAAAGGCCATATTTGAAAAGTCTACAGCTAACATCATATTCAATGGTGAAAAACTGAAAGCTTTTCCTCTAAGATCGTGAAGAAGGAAAAGATGCCTAATGTCACCACTTCCATTCAACGTAGTACTTACTGGAATAACTATTCAGAGCACTTGGGCAAGAAAAAGAAATAAAGCCATCCAAATTTGAAAGGAAGAACCAAAATTATCTCTGCAGAAGATATAATAGAAAACTGTAAAGACTACACACACACACACACACACACACACACACACACACAAACAGAACCAAAGAACAAATTTAATAAAGTTGCAGGATAAAACAAACAACATACAAAAAACAACTGTGTTTTTATACACCACCAACAAACTATCCAAAATGGAAATTAAGAATATGATTCCATTCACAATATCATAAAAAATAATAAAATATTTAGGAATAAACTTAACCAAGGAGGTAAATGACTTATACACTGAAAATTATAAATCACTTTTGAAAGAATTAAAATGAACACAAATAAGTGGAAAGACATGCTATTCATGGGTTGAAGAAATAATATTGTTAAAAATGTCCCTACAACTCAAAACCATCTATGGATTCAATGCAATCCCTATCAAAATCACCATGGCATTTTTTACAAACATGGAATAAACAATCTTAAAATTTATATAGAACCACAAATAGACAAAGTAATTTTGAGCAAGAAAAAAGTTCAAGTCATCACTCTTTCTGATTTCAAACTACATTACAAAGCTATAGTAATCAAAGTAGTATGGTACTAGAAGAAAGAAAAGACACATAAATCAACTGAACAAAATAGAGAGCCCAGAAATAAACTGATATATATATGGTAAACTAATCTTTGACAAGGTTGCAAAGAACACACAATGAGGAAAGAATAATCTTTTCAATAAATGGTGTGAAAACTGTTTATCCACATGCAAAGGAAAGAAATTGGATCCTTATCTATGCAATACACAAAATTAACTCAAAATAGATTAGGGACTTAAACATAAGACTTGAGATTATAAAATTACTAGAAGAAAACACAGAAGGATAGGTTCTTCACATTGGTTTTAGCAATGATTTATTGGATATGATACAAAAAGCACAGGCAACTAAAGCAAAAATAGATAAATGGGACTACAGAAAACACACACACACAAAAAAAAAACCCCAAAAAAACTGCTCAGCAAAGGAAACAAGCAACAAAATAAAAAGGCAACTTACAGAATGGGAGAATATATTTGAAAACCATATATCAGTTAAATAAGGAGCTCATACAACTCAAAAAATGGATAATTCAATTATAAAATGTCAAAGGATCTAAACAGACATACTCCAAAGAAGATATACAGATGTATAAAAAGCTGCTGAGTACCACAAATCATCAGGGAAACGCAAACCAAATCACAATGAGATATCACCTACCAACTGTTAGAATGGCTATTATCAAGAAAACAAAAGATAAGTGTTGACGAGGATGTGAAGAAAGGGGACACTTGGGCACTCTTGTTAGGAATGTAAACTGCTTCAGCCACTATGGAAAACAGCATGGAGATCCCTCAAAAATATTAAAATAGAATTACTATAAGATCTAGCAATCCCACTTCTGAGTATATATCCAAAAGAAAGGAAAACAAGGGCTTCCCTGGTGGCACAGTGGTTGAGAGTCTGCCTGCCAATGCAGGGGACGTGGGTTTTTGCCCTGGTCCGGGAGGATCCCACATGCCGCGGAGCGGCTGGGCCTGTGAGCCATGGCTGCTGGGCCTGCGCGTACGCAGCCTGTGCTCCGCAACAGGAGAGGCCACAACAAGGAGAGGCCCGTGTATTGCAAAAAAAAAAAAAAAAAAAAAGAAATGAAAACAAGATCTCAAAGAGATATCTACGCTTCTATGTTCACTGCAGCACTGTTCACAATAGCCAAGATATAGAAACAATCTAGATGTCCATCAACAGATGAATGGACAAAGAAAATACAATACATAGATATGATGGAATATCATTCAGCCTTTAAAAAAAGAAGGAAATCCTCCATTTGTGACACATAGATGAACATGAAGGACATTATGCTAAGTAAAGTAAACCAGTCACAGGTAAATATTACATGCTACCACTCATATGAAGATCCTAACAGTGTAACTCACAGAAGCATAGAGTAGAATTTTGTTCAGCAGGAGCTGGGAGGAGGGAGAAATGGTACAAAATTTCAGTTATGCAAATTGAATAAGGCCTAGAGATCTACCATTCCACATATTGCTTATGGTTAACAACACTGTATTGCATACTTTAAAATTTGCTAAGAGGGTAGATCTTATGTTATGTGTTCCAATAATAAAAATAAGAATAAGAATAAAAAAGAGAAGGAGGAGGAGGAGAAAAACAAGAAAAAATAGGGCAGGAAGAAACTTTTGGAGGTGATGAATATATTAATAACATAGATTGTGATGAAGGGTTCATGGATGTATACATATCTCCAAACTCATCAAATGGTATATATTAAATATGTACACCTTTTGTATGACAATCATAGATCAATATAATAGTTTAAGTAAAAGAGAGGATAGTCAGGGTGGCTTTCCTTAAGAATATGACATTTAAGCAAAGGTTTATCAAAGGGGAAGAAATTAGCCTTATCAATATATGTAGGTAGAACATTTCAGAGAGGAAATAGCCAGTGCAAAAGCCCTGCATTAGAATAATACAAAACATGTTAGAAAAAGCAAGGAAGCCAATGTCAGTAGCAGGGCATACTGAGGTGAGAGAAAGGTGGGAGATGGAGTCAGAAAAGTAAAAAGGGTCTGGATCCTGTAGGACTTTTTGGATGCCTGTGTAAGAAGTTTGCCTTTTTCCCTGAATAAAAAGGTTGAGGGCTTCCCTGGTGGCGCAGTGGTTGAGAGTCCGCCTGCCAATGCAGGGGACACGGGTTCGTGCCCTGGTCCGGGAGGATCCTATATGCCGCGGAGCAGCTAGGCCCGTGGGCCATGGCCGCTGAGCCTGTGCGTCCGGAGCCTGTGCTCCGCAACGGGAGAGGCCACAACAGTGAGAGGCCCGCGTACAGCAAAAAACAAAAAGGTTGGAACGTTACACAGTTTTTGACAGATGAATTATAGATGTCTTAAAAGAATCACTCTGGTTGATACCAGAGCTCTGTTTGTAAAGAGAATGGGGAGAAGGGGATGCAGGGTAAGCAACAATTTTTGCCACATCTAGTACCTAGTGGTGAGCATATCACGGAAACTCAGTAAATCCTCATTAATTGAATGCATAGTTACTGCCATTTTTCCATGCAAAAGTGTTAATTTTTTGCAATTATAAAGCAAGCTCTAATCAAAATGTTCAACCCAGATAAATGTGAAGTATTATTTTATGGCTTCTTATTATATGGCAAACGTGGGTTAATGTTCTGGTTCCATAATTCTAGTTATTTCAAATATGCTTCCAATACTTTCCTATGAAGTCAATGTGTCTTGGGTTTAACTTTGAAACAAATTTAAAAACTGAAAAAAATAATATGCTTCCAATACTAGTCACTAACTTACTGAACCCTCCCAAAGTTTAGTTATTCACAACACATTTATGTATGCTTTGTGCAACTAAGTAGCAATTTGCTTATAATGTAAGCTGTGATGGGAGAAGACATGAATATTTTAAAGAATCTTGTTCAAAGACCCATATTTGCTTTTATATGCTGTAAACTAAATATAGAAAAATGAATTCATTGCAATGAGAAAAAATTTCTGCAACAAAATGCACTTAAAAGAGAGCTTTCTGTTCAGTGGCATCTCCCTTGCACATATATGATGCTTTATAAATTTTGCATGATTTTGGCCTATCCACCTCCATGCTGCTGCTGATGGTGAAGGAAGTTGCAACTGTCTTGAAGGAGGAATCTTTGTGAATCAGATTGCATTTCTGCAGACTTCTAAATCCATCTATTCCTTTCATATCACTTATCATTTGCATTAGCACCACCATTCACATAACAACTCTCCACCCCATTACTTCCTCTCCTTCATTCACAAACACAATCAATCTCCAAATCTACTGATTCTTTCTCTGAAAAATTTAAGTACTGATCTCTTTCTCTTTAGTCTTGCTACAATCACCACTGTATAGCTGTAAAAGCTACTTTGAATATTTCTCCAGTTGCTATCCATGCCATGACCTCTGTTTTAGGGTTCTCCAGAGGAACAGAACCAATAGAATATGTATAAGATATAAGAGGAGATTCATTATAGGAATTGGCTCACACAGTTATGGGGGCCACGAAGTCCCACTATCTGCTTTCTGCAAGCTGAAGAACCAGGAAAGCTGGTGGTATAATTCAGTGTGAGTCCAAAGGACTGAAAATCTTGGTGCTGATGGTGTAGGTCCCAGTCTGAATCCGAAAGCCTGATGTTCAAGGGCATCAGACTGATGGCTGCCTCAGCCTAAGCAGAGAGAGTTAATTTGCCTTTCTCTGCCTTTTTGTTCAATATAGGCCCTCAACAGATTAGATGATGCCCCCCCCCCATTTTGTGAGGGTGATCTTCTTTATTCGGTCTACAGAATCAAATGCTAATTTCTTCCAGAGACACCCTCACAGACACACCCAGAAATAATATTTTCCCAGCTGAGCATCTCTTAGCCCAGTCAAGTTGACACATAAAGTCAACCATTATAGCCTTAAAGGAGAATTTGGCAGGCCATATAGACACAAGGAGGAAAATACACTTATGGCTGATGGTACACTGACTACTTCCCAAGCAATGAGTGTCATGATAACTTACCTCTCCTAGAGATGTCTAAGAGATTTAACTGACATGTGAACTAAAAATTGTCCTTTGACTCCTCCAATTGTTGATCAAGAGTCCCTCATTATATTACTGTTTATTCCTCTTTTATCAGCCAACTTTTTGATAATCTCTGGCCTTTTTTGCCTTTGTTTCTCTCTTGGCTGTTCACCCATGCTTTCACTAACCCTCTTCTCTTTACCAAGAATTTTCTTGTCTCAACAGCTGTTTGACAAAGTGCTGGATAAGACTGGCTAGGAATAATTCACCTTAGCACCAGTGACTTCTGCTCTCAACATTACCAGTTGAATCTGAAACATCTAAAGCCATATTACACCAGGTCCTGTCTCTCCTCAAACTCTCAGGAACATGGTAACTTTATTCCAATTATGACATGAAACTGGGTAGATCCTTGGATGTAGTACAAAACAGAAACTTGTAGTTTAAGCATGTTCTCTACAGACTGTTAAATTAATTCAGTGAAGAAAAGCTTAGCTCTTAAACCAATAACTTGCATTAGGTATATTGTCCCATAAATTAATATTTATTATAATTAATATTTAATAAAGACCTATTATGAGCCAGGCCTAGATCTAAGGGTTTTACATGCATTAATTCAATAAATCATCACAGTAACCTTACAAATTAGAGAGTTTATCATGCCCATTTTATAGAATGGGCACTGTTCCAAGTCACAGAGGGTACCAAGTCCATGCTGTGTGCCTACTCCCCAAACCAAGTGTGTGGAGTATGAGTCTCAGCCACAATAATACTTAGAGATGAAATCATTGACTGATATAGTCAGTTCTACAAGTAGAAGTTTGTTTTTCAGAGCTGGAGAGGTAGTTGCCACAGTATTGACAACACCAATTATAGCCACTAGGATGAGAAGGACAACCAGAACCACACAATTCCTCATCCACATGCATTTATTGTTCCTCGACTCTAGAAAGAACAAAGTTCTCCCCTTACAGTGTAACCCGTTCTCAAACCCAATCTCCATATCTTTGGGTGAGTCTTTAGCCTCATTTTTTTTTCATTTCATGGATAATTATTTAAAAGTTGAATCTGTGAAAACAGGTCTTAGATTACACTGTTCTATCCTAGTGAAGACTTACAAGACCCCTAAAGCATCTGGTAAAAAGATAGGCAGAGGATTGCCAGCAAATGTTCTCAGCTGAGCCAAAACCCCAGATTATCTTTCATAGCAAAAGTGAGGCAGGTAAAAGTAAAGCACCCAGAAGAATTCTATTACTGAAGAGACCTCGCAGGGAGTCAAGTCACAAGAAGAGAAAAGGGAACAAGATAGCATTCCAGCCGCTGGGAAAGATGGGTCCATAGAGGTTACCCATAGCTAATCAACTGAGTTACCCCACAGGAAGACACATCACATGGAAAAAGGACCCAAATCACCGAGTGACTAGGAGAGTGACACTCAAAATCTAAGCCAGGATACAACAATATGTATTCAGTTCTCCTCTAGGAATATCCTCAAGGACAATATATATTATTTTTCAGGCCTGGGTATAACATTACTATCAAAGACTGGAGTAATATTAAAGCATTTACAGATATTGAGAAATAATAGAAAGAGTCCTGAATGGACATCAGCATTCATCTTTCCACAAGTTCTTATTAAACATCCCCTCTGCATCTTTTCGAAGGATAGGTGATGCTCAAGGTAGGAAATCCTTTTGCCCAGATAATTGGGAGAGCAGCTTTCTGACTTCACTTGCACTATTGACTACAACCTTATGAAAGTCAGACACTTCTCCTAAGTGAGGGCAGTAGGGCTAGCCACTACATAAGGCCCCATTCAATTCTAACTTTCTGAAATTAAGTAGAAATCTGTGCACACTAAGTATGACTTTTGGAATGTTTGGATCAATTTAGATGTTGGAATATTCTATGTCAACAGGTTACTTTATTTATTCCTCCACTAAAAGGAAGCTCCTCTTTCTCTGATGGGGGCTTTGTGTTGCTTTTCCCTGAAATAATTGTTATTATATTTCAAAATATGTGGTTTTAAACTACAATTAATCAGAAATGCAGAAAGGAGTAATTGTCTTGGCAATAAATCTTAAGATTAAACCAAATGACTCAACAATGGAAAATCTTGAACTCTAGTTTTAATTGAACGAGGACAAAAGGCTACTGCCAGAAGACAAAGCTATAATTATGTGCTTTAAACAATGGCTGAATTGTAATATCCAGGTATTAAGTAGAAATTCTTAATTAAAAGATTCCTATGATATTTCTACAGGTCCTTAAATTTATGAAGTACCCAATAAGTGCAGTTTGAATTTAAAAATGCTTAATAATGAGACATTAGCTAATAGTCAACGAACACTTACTTACACTTACAGGATGTCCCTGGCATTGTGGTAAATGTTTAAATACAGGAATTCATTAAATCCTTGTAACAACCCTATGAGGTAGCTAAGTTTTACAAATGAAAAACAAAACAAAACAAACAAGCAAATAAACTGTGACAAAGAGAAGCCAAATAACTTGCCTAATTTCATACATCTAATAAGTCCAGGCAGTACCTGTATTGCCTTTACACACCCTTGCTCTGCCCATGTCCTCTGAGCTATGTGTCCCAGACTAGATGCCAAAATTAGATAGTCACTCTTTAGGAATAACTATTAGTAATCTTTGCAAAGCTGAACCAAACATAAATTGATTTTGCCATATGGCTGTTATTAACATTAATTAATATTTGTAAAGCTTCTTGTATATGTAAAGCTTTATACCTCAGGGTAGTGTTGAAGAATGTATTATTTGTTCACCTGTTTCAAGAAACCAAACAAACAAAAAGGTCCCAGAGACTGGGCCATTTACTCATTCTGGTATTAGGGCTGATCTTGTCTAGTGTTTAATGCTCTTAACACACTGGGGCACACGTACTAAACTCACCAGAGTCCTTTTTGACACTTATAGCAGGAAATCTGTTAGTAAATTTGCATGAGAAGCAAAGTGGTGAAAAGAAGAAAACATTTGGCAAATACGAAGTAAGCAAAAGCATTGGAAAAGGGAAAAATAGGTGCAAGTAAGATGATACTAAAAATTGTAGCAAGCTTTTTTCGTCTGGCCAACATATCATAAAAACAACTTTTAATTAATATATCATAATTTCCCAGTCACTCCTCTAACTCTTTTATATACAATAATATAATATAAAACTCATAATAATTTTGATGAATTAGTAACATTGCCAACATTTTACAAATACTTGGACAAAGAATATTTCTAATAATACTTCCTCTACCCAACGACAAATTTCTCTCCAGACCATATTTTTCTGGTTATATTCAGCTACAGCTCCAGAGAAATTGGGTACCTTGAACACTGAGCAGGACCCTAAAGCCTTTAGCTGGGTCTCTGGCTGCAAAGGTGGTGGGTAGAAGAGGTTGATATTATTTCTTCAACTAGATTAGACTTCTCAAGAAACCCAACAAGCAGTAATGTCCTGGTATAAGACACAGGAAAAACACATAGGGCATATCTTATTCCCACCCTCAATATTTTTACACTGGGAAGAACTGGTTAAATATAGGAAGATCTGGATAAGATCTGATTATCAAGCTTATCACTGAAAAGAAAATGAAGAAACTGATATTCCAGTTACATATTATCATCATCTGAAATAACTTCTCCCTCTTGACAAATCTCCTCAAAATTCCATGCCTTTCAAAGCTACTATTTAGTGGACAAAGTAGTACCAAAGTGAAAGGACCAAGAAAATCAGTCAGATTCACTGATTCTTAGGGATGTCTTTATCCATAGCATGAAATGATTACAGAGTAACAAACATAGGACTGGATGGAATTTTCCAGTCCCTGTTGATCTGACAAGCATATACATAGATTTTCTTAAAATTGTGATCCAAATGTATTTTGAAATCTGGTATCATGTGGAAATGAAAGGCTATTTTATTTCTCTTAAGGATGGCCTTCAATTACCTCAAGCCTTTCTGCAGATGCTCAGGTACATTTATGCCCATATATAAAACATTCCATTTCTTAGGCTCCCAAATAATAGGATAAATAACTCTTACTTAAAACAGTTTTTCCTTGCAAATTATTCCATTGTATTGGTCTTCTTAATGTGTGCCTCATCTTCTCCAATTGTAAAATAATACAATTTTAATTTTAAAAAATGTCAGAAACCTATGTTTAAAAACAAACATAATCTTACAAAATTGCAACAAACATAACATTCCTGATCATCTCTTTTTCCAACTGCCGCCTAAATAATTGTTAACCTGAATAAATGTCTGAAGCACCTGGAGTACAGAGTCACCTGCTTAAGTGTATTTTACAGTGCATATTTAATACGTTGTATTATTTTTTCAGAAGGATTATAAAGCAGAAAGATTCTCATTTAATGCTTTTGAAAGGTAGATATTGTAAGTATAATAAAAAGCTGTACAGTGCATTCATATGTAACATTTGCCCAACCAAGGTCAGGTCTATTTATTTACCCCCCAAAAAAGGGCAAATCTATGCATGATTCATTGTATTGGGCTCTTTAGTGACCAATTTGGATCCCTGCCAAGGTCTGATTGATTGTTCTATTAATACATCCAAGGCAAAATATGAAGAGTAAATCAAGCAATGGAGGATCAACTTAGCCATGCTACAGAGACATGGTCTATAAGCCAAAAAGCAAAATCCTTTGCAAAGCCTGGCTGAGTAGCTATTGACTGCTTGCTAAACCAGTGTTGTCTTTGTGAATTAGGCTGGTTTGGGGGAGAAGAGAGGAGGGAGAGCCAAGGGAGCGGGGATTAGAAAGGGCAAGGAGCCACGGCTGATACATGTTAGTGGTATATGAGCTAGTATTTGTAGGTATTATACTATATGTGACCTGTATTTTCCATTATGAGATGATTTGTTTTTCAAGTTAAGTTATTGCCTTTCCAGAAATGTCCTTTTGAAAATCAAAGTACATCAGAGAAAGGTGATATATTAACAGATTTATTTGTCCATGACCAGCAAACCAGGAAGCAGACAAGTTCATACTATAGGACAAGCTCTTCTCCTTTGAACAGCACATATGCATATTCTCAACCTCTCACCTCCCATTCACTCCTCAGTCTTCTGGAATTTAGCTTTAGTCCCTACCATTCCAGCAAATATCCTTTTATGGTAACGACTTACATCCAAATTGCCAAATTAAAAGAGTGCATTTTATTGCTTACCCTATTAAAACTCACTGGTGCTTTTAAATTTATGAATCATTTCACTGTTCTTGAAATTGGCTTTCCTTTTACCTCATCCCCACTATCCCTTGATGAATTTTACACCTTTCCTTTCCCCTTTCCTATATAGCCTCTTCACCCTTCATCCATTCCAGGCTTTTGTTCTCAGAACCTTTTTTATTCTATAAGCACAGGTTGTCAGCATGAAACATTTGTTAAACATTCCTAAATCTATACCTCCAACACAAAATTTGTCATGGTTCTAAAAGTCATGTATCCAACAGCCTACTAAACTGAGTCATGTTGTCAACCCTTAATCATCCTTCTCTCATCCTCAAACTCTACCCATCACCAAGTGAGTCCCCTTGCTTTTATTACCTAAAAGAGTGGCCTGCCCTCACCCTTCTCTTCCCGAAATACAGCCCTCTCTATACTTGATTCTTGTTTCTCTCAAAGGCTGATAGAATCTCTTGATTTGTCTCTAGGTTTGAGCTCTTCAAATCTGTCCTCTTGAAATTTACTGTCTAGAAGACGAGGCAGACAATAAACAAAATAAGTAAATATGCTAAAAGGTGGTAAGTGCAATAGAAAAAAAAATCAGGGTGGGGGATGGGAGACAAATAGGCTAACTCCTCCCTACCATTTTAACTTCACCTCCGAAATTTTAAAGTTTTACACCAAACTACTTGCTTTTTTTTTCTAGAATACACGATACAGTTTGCTACTCCTATATCTTTGTTTGTTCCCCTTCACTGAGGAATTCCTACTCATTTAAGCATTATTGGACTTACACTAGGCTGGCACAATGTTTGGACCTTCTAGTTCCTTGTATACCCTGTGCATTCCTCTACTATGCAGTTAGGGCTGTGAATTATTATTTTCAGTTTATTTTTCTGTCTCTCTCACCAGGAGACACAATAAGATAGAGATCAGATTTTGCTCACGTTTGTATTCCCAAAAGATTCAAATGGGCATTACTTTATTTGCCCTGTGACTATATTTCTATAATTCCATGGTTGTTCAACTTCCACTTCTTTTCATATAGACACATTCTTTAGATACGCTATTTTTTTCTTTATTTATAATCCAAGATAGTTGATTTAAAAGATCTTCTATTTCTTTCTAGTGTTTTTCATTTCTATGTATTGTGATTAAATATTCAGAGTAATCTAAAGATTCCAAAAGATTCCAAAATCAGTCTTTCATCCATTTCCAAATTTCTGGGGTAGGATGAGGTGGGGGGGTCACACCACTATAGTCCCCAAATCCAAAGAGTGCAAAACATATGTGCAATTTTTAAATAGAAAGGAACTCTCTGGAAAATGGGAAATAGGAAGGAAAAAAAAAAGATGTGGAGAAAAATACGCCATCTTTTCTAATCATAGTCACTATATTACAAGAAAACTGGTCGATAAAAGTGGGTGGCCAAGGACACTACAATTTGAATTTTTTTCTCCAAATTACTTGAAATGTGTCTCCTCACCATAATTTTAAAGCAGTGCTCTATTTACATTATTTTTAACTTAGTTTGCCTGATTTATTGCATCTTTTTCCACTTCATATATTTATACATTTATAGCCTGCTTAAAAATATATATATTTGTGTACATACATACACAGATTTTTATTTTTGTGAATGCTAAATATATATTTTATTATTCATGAATAATATACCTTGAGCTGTAACAACAATTTTTTTAAAGGTAAAACTTTATTTTTAAAAATGTTATATGTTATACATATGTTTAACAAACATAGGGCAAACACTGCCAGTAAGTTATTCATGTAAATCAACAGGAATTTCAGTTAATTGCTGGTCATTAAAATTAGTAATGGAAAAGAAATAGACAAAAGGTAAATGTGAACTAATTTACAGTATCTCATTAAAAATGCTTTGTCAAAAGCAAAATAGTATCTTTCAAGTTAAAAGTAATTGGAGCAATGAATTAGTCTAGGTTTTAATTAAAAATTGAAAATTCAGTATAGCTGTTACCTAATTTCACCAGCTAGAAAAATAAAGCACAATAAAATTTAGTTAAACTGGCTTAATATTTATATTTATTAATGAAGAGATATCTGGAACATTATGTTTGATATACATCTTGCAAATTAATTACAAATGAGGTGCCTAAGAAGGTGGATATTTGAAAAGAAATGTACATATACCATGTAACTTTGCTCACATTAATATGTTCTTAAATATCTGACAAAGCAAACTAAAATGGCTTTAAAAAATGTTAAGGATTAAAAATTTGCATTGCCCTGATATAGAATTTGTACAATAAGTACAAATTCCAAATATGAGCATTAATGCTTAGCCATAGACTAATGTTTAGCCATAGACCAGTTCTAATACAGGAGTAGATACATTCAAATAACCAAATAGCTTTCTATTTTCTAATATCTAATCTCATGATGGAAAGCAAGAATATTTGTTTTTGTAATTTTCTTATTTCACACTGTCCTCTGGATATTTTTATTTGATATCCTTTCATATTTTCAAATTCATCATCATCCTTCCACCTTCAAAGCTCCTTTACATTCCTCATGTTACTTTTATTAATGAAACTTGATACTTCTAGAGCCTGCATATTTTTCCTTAGCCAATGCTTTGGTTAACATTATTCCTATACATGACATCCTTCAGTGACTAACCATTGCTTACCAAAGGAATTCCAACTTCCTTAGAATGCCATTTGCATCATTTATGACTTAGTCTCAAACTGTCTTTCTGGATTTAGCTCTCACTACTATATAACAAACCCTAGAGTACAATCAAACTGACTACATGTTATTGCACAGATGTGTGCTTCTTATTTTAAATTCTGAGTTCAGCTTGTTCTGTTCCTCTACCTCTGGTCTGAATGAGCATTAAACCTAACCTTTAATTCCCTTTTTGTCAGATCTCCATCTTTAAAATCTTACCCATCCTTCAAGCCCTGTTTCAAATTTCAGCTCATCCACAAATCTTTCCCTCATCACCTAAGAAATAATAATGTTTCTTCCACTCAATTCCCATTAAGAGGCTGTATATGAATTACATTCCTGTGTACATTTTTATTTTAACACACTTATACTAAGTAGCAACTATGGCCAAGACACTGTCAGACAGTACAAGGGATACTATGGTAAAGAAGATATAATCCCTACTCTAAAGAATATTATAATCTAGTGGAGATACAAGATAAGTGTACAAATGATTGTAATATCAAAAAGAGTGAGGACATTTTCCTAAGAAAAGTACATAAAAATTTGGGGAGGATATTAAAATCTACTGTTGAGATAAACTTCATTTGTAATCACAACTGAGATACATCTTGAACAAAATGAAATGATTTGGAAGACAGAGATAAGGTACAGAATATTCCCAGTTAAATAAATATGAATCAAGGTTTTGGAGATAAACATGTTCAGAGAATGCTCATGGATAGTGTTATAGGCTGAACTCCTTTCCTTCAAAATTTATATATTAAAGACCTAACCTCCAGTACCTCAAAACATAACTATATTTGTATAGGGCCTTGATCTTGGACTTCCAGCCTGCAGAACTGTTAGAAAATAAATTTCTATTGTTTAAGCCATCTTGTATCCTGTTATGGCAGCCCTAGCCACGTAATATTAATACCTTATTCAATTATGCAACATAAATACCAAGTAATGGAAGTTAAAGCTAGATATATATGTTGGAGTTGATAATATAAATAAGTGAATTGATACTTATAATACATATAAAACACTTAGGACAGTGTCTTGACTACTCAACCTATACTCTACTTCGAATGATGAATCTTAGCCAATCATGGTAATTTGATGCCCCTTGCTTGCCAATGATCAACTCATGGACTGGCAGTCTTAAGTAATTTCTGGCCAATGAGACATGAGGTAGTAGAGATGCTTCTGGAGACAGCTTCCTTACCAATAAGAGAGAACAGAGGAAAAGATATTCACTTTTTTCCTTCTTATGTTGTCTTGTCTGTATACGAGTCTGGGACTACAACAGCCATCTTATTACCAGCCTGAGAGTGAAGGGATTCCCGACATAGAAGAGCAAGATGATGATGCCACTGAACTACTGAATCAACCGACCCTGGTGTCTGTTCTACCTCTGATTCTCTATTAAGATAGTAAATTTTTCATTGATTAAAACAAATGGAGTTAAGTATAGTGTTCCTTGCAGCCAAAAGCTATTTAAACAAATATAGGCTGAGCTGAGTAATACATTCTATATTCAAAGGCTAGTCATTAAAATATTGTATTTAGTAGTAATGTTTTAGAAGTAATGTAGGTGGGATTAGAGTGAAGGAAGTCATGAAGTTGGGAGACCCAGTTAAGAGTCTAATTATCCTAGTAATAGTTAAATAGGCTTAAGCCTAGGAACATGACAGGGTTCTAGAGAAGGTGGCAGTGGTAATGGAGTAAGTTAATGGGGTTTTATTTCCAACTTCTTTGTCATTATTCAAATTCAGGTGTTCGTCTTTTCTTTCCTGAATTACTGTAGTAGTTGCCACTAATTTGTGCTCCTGCCTTTGAGTTTCCTCCCTTAATCTCACCCTCTTTTTCTACCCTTCTAAAATCCATTTACGATATGGCTACTAGGATTATCTTTACAAAAATATTAATTCCACTCTTGTCACTCAATATCTTTTCATTGCCTTTACAGAGCCTTTTAGAATAAAACCCAACTACTTAGCATTCTATACAAGACTTTTCAAAATCTGTCCCTCTATGTCTCATCCTAACACATTGTTACGGGTTGAATTATGCCCCCTCCTCCCAAAAAATTATGCTAAAATCCTAACCCCCAATACCTCAGAATGTGACCTTATTTGGAAATAGGGCTGTTGCAGATGTAATTTGCAACAGTCTCCAACAGTCTCCTGGACTCTTCCTAACTCTTTGGCAACTCTTTCTTTTTTTGTTTCTCCTCCTAAATGTTGTAGTATTCCAGTCTTCAGTCCTTGGTATTACTCCCTTTTCTGTCTGGTCACACTTGTTCTTTCCCAAGGCTTTAAATATCAACTCTAAACTGTGACCCTGAAATTTATACCTATAGTCATCAACAGCCCCACTAGATTTGTATATCTAACTTTCTACCCAATATCTCCAAATGTCTAATAAAGAGCATAACCCTAATACATCCAACAAGGCTCTAGACTCTTTCCCACCCCACTCATCCCCTCCAATAATATTTCCTACCTCGGCAATTGCTATAACTATCGTGCCAATTGTTCAGTTATCATCTCCGCTTCTTCTCCTATAATTTAAATTTAATCCATCTCAGTCCTCCCAGGTTTTCTTTCATAATATATGTTAAATCTGATCACTTTTCATCACTTCAAACATTAAACATCAAGAGCTTCTTTGTCTCCAGAATGGACTTCTGTATACTGTTGCCACCTAAATGCCTTCATGTTTCCTATCTGGCTTCCTATGGTCTGTTTTCCACAAGTAACAAGAGTGAACTCTGTTAAATATGAATAATTAATACATTACATATATTAGGTCATTTATTTCTCACAACAACCTAATATGAAGGTCACATTTACTTTTCCATTTCACAGATAAGAAAAATGAGTAACTTGCCCAAGATCATAGCTGATAACAGACAGACTGGGATTGAAACTGAGGCAGCCTGCTTTCTTAAGTCACACTGTTATATACTCACATCTATACTTAAAACCATTCAATGGCTTTTCATCATCCACTGTGTTAAAGTAAAACACAAAATAGAGACCAGACTTGAAAACTCCTTGAGCAGACAAAACCATTTAAGCCATGTGGGCAAAACTAAATCTAACTCTTTTCTTGAATTTAAGTGAAACTTAGGTTATTTCTTATAAATGCCTTTGATAATCAAAACAAACTTGTCATCTTCCTAAAAATGATACAAGATAATCACTTTTAACCAATCCCTGCCCTCTGGAAACCTCACTGTAATAACCAATCATTGTAAAGGTTAAACAACTTCCTCATTTTCACTCTGTAAGCCATCCTGTAACAAAGGACCTCAGAGCTTCATATCAGTCTTGAATTTGAAAGCTCCCAGTTCAAGAACTGCTCTTATATGCATAATAAACTCTTACTAAATACTATTTTATTGATCTGGTGGTTTTAATTTTGCTGTTTCTGAATTTCTTTAAAATTTTTTATTTATTTATTTATTTTTAGCTGCATTGGGTCTTCGTTACTGTGTGTGGTCTTTCTCTAGTTGCGGCGAGCGGGGGGCTACTCTTCCTTGCGGTGCATGGGCTTCTCATTGCAGTGGCTTCTCTTGTTGCAGAGCACAGGCTCTAGGTGCACGGGCTTCAGTAGTTGTGGCATGCAGGCTCAATAGTTGTGGCTTGCGGGCTCTAGAGCGCAGGCTTAGTAGTTGTGGCTCATGGGCTTAGCTGCTTCGCAGCATGTGGGATCTTCCCAGACCAGGGCTCGAACCCGTGTCCCCTGCATTGACAGGTAGATTCTTAACCACTGCACCACCAGGGAAGCCCTGTTTCTGACTTTTTGACAGAATGCACACTTCTTACCATGACTTAGGCCTACATCATTTTTCATGATTTTGCCCCTGCCTACATCTCCAACTCATTGCAACCATTCTCCCTCCATCTTTATTGCTCCTCAAACACCACCAAGTTGATTTCCATCTCAGAGCTTTTGCACTTTGTGACATTGCGGTTTCCTCCTAGTCTTCTCCCAAATCTTTGTATAACTCCCTCCCTCAATTATTTAGGTATCTGTTCAGCTGTCCCCAGCATATCTATCAGAAACAACCTTCTCTCTCAGGTTTTTCCTCTCTCCACCTCTTCACTCTCCATCCCTTTAGATGGCTGCGTTACCCTCATCACTGCCTGGAATTATTAAAAGATATTTGTTTACTGTTTAACTGTATGATATTGACATGTTTAGCATAATAATTGTTTTATTTACAATTTTGATATCTACAGTTTGAAATAACTTTACACTTATTAAAATGTGTTTCTATTTACTAATACAATCTTGGAAGAGGTCAACCTACAAGAAAAATTATATTTAACCATCCTTATATCCATGCAAAGTGCCCACACAGTGCCATTCTTATTATAGACATTTGAAAAAGATATACTTAATAAATGAACACATGAATGTTTTAAAATACATTTTGGGATAATGATTTTCATTTGGGATAAACATTCTCTGACAAATTTAAATTACCCAACTATAGTTGATAGCAATAAATTGTTTCAGGAAAAATAAGAGTTAATATAAATTAGAAATGACTGCCTTCCCTAATTCTCAGTGTCCTTAATTTCTCTTGCCTCCAATTCAAGTCCAACCATGAGACTATTAACCAAAGTGCCACTGCACTAGTACATCTATTCTTGTTAGTTGGCATCACTGTTTTAAAAATAAGATGAATATTTTACTTGAATGTGAGTTGGGCCAATTTTTGCAAACTTTAGAATATAGTTCAATAGTTAGTCTGGTAATACATTTTAAAATATCCTATCTCTTCAAGGGTTTTTGGATTCCTTCATTTCTTAAAATACTAGATGAGAGCAGAATACTTGTAAAGATAGAAAGTAACATGCCAAAGTTTGGGAAAGCAGCAGGTATGTGAGGCATGCGAAAATAATGAGGCAAGTATATTTGCTGATTTGAACTTCAATAGCAGGCTGTTCTCCTGGGAAGGTGTTTTTACAGACACTTCAATCATTTATGCTACTAGCCTTCGCTTTACTGGTAGGTGTTGAGGTTTTTTTGTTTGTTTGTTTTGTTTTTTCCTAAGTGGGTCAAGAGCACAAATATTTTAACCACAGAAAAATATGTTAAGGTACTAAATAATAAGGCCTTGATTTAAAAATTATAGCATTCTCAAGGATGTAGTTTAAGACTTTAGTTATTCCCAGTGTGACCTCCTGGGCTTACTTGATTCTCAGCAGAAAACCATCTGCATTCTCTACAATGTACGCAAATGCTACCAACTGTTTTGGGAGAAACACAACATGTTAAGCACATGATGTGTCAGGTAAGGGAAAAAGAAAAGTGTTTTTCCTCTTGAATTTTAATCACATTCTTTCCTCATTTTTTGTTCTCTCCACAGTAGTAAATCTGTGTTGTGTGGTGAGATATGTCAACTCGTTCAGGCCACTGGAGTCCCATTTAATGCCCTCATGTCCTTATGCTTTCAATGACTCTCTCAACGTCCCCTCTCACTCCAGATTCCTGAACAAATTTATTACCTTCCTCCCTGTGTGTTTACAAAATATCCATTTCTTAGCATTCCAGGGAGATTCAGAATGAAAAATAAAAATCTCCATCCAAGGCTGAGATTTCTATGAGTTTATGGATTTGAAGAAATGACAAAAGTAAACATTTATTAGACGTCTTGACCAATGAAAAAAGGAGACAAGGCAGAGTGGGAGAAAAGGAAACGTGTGAGTCTTGGATTTGTGGACAAATCCAAGTAGGAATAGATGGTGCAGAAAAATTCAAATTAAATATGAAAGATGCAAATTGTCAAGCATTAGACTGTGCGCTTACACTTGATTTAATGAAGCCCACTGTCTAGAGAAAGACCTCTAACTTGTCAGGTTTTCCTCCATAAAATGAACATTTTTCCTGCACCATATTGCTCTTTTCAAAGGTTTATTTCTAACATAGCCCGATTTCTACAAGGAAGCTCTTGGAAACAAAACCCACAGACTTCTAAAATACTTAGCAGTGGAATATATTAACTGACAACAGTAAGTTGAAGGACATATGTACTAAATATTTTGAATTAAATTATTTCTCAAGACACTTATTACGGTACAGTTTTCTAATCAAATTTGACTTTTAAAATTATTAAATACTGCTGTTCTCAGACTAATGCAACTGGCTCAGAACCCTATTCATTTACTTTTTTGTTTACTAAATAATAATTGAATGGCTAGCACATCCTAGGCTCTTCTTGGATTTTCAAGGGCATTTGTTTCACTCTCTCATGGAAGGCATTAGAGATGCTAATAACTCTGGCGGTCAAATGAGCTTCTAAGACAATAGTTTAATACCCTATAACACCAGAAGGAAAGACAAGCACAAATCATAACAGCATCTGACAGCATGAGTTCAGATTTGAACATAGCCACTTAGTAGCTGCATGAACTTGGTCACTTGAACCCTCAGTATCTCGATTTTTTCATCTGTGCAAGGGAGAATACAATGATACCTTACTCATCGTATTGTTGTGAGGGTTACAACATGTGATAATAGATGTAATGTATTTAGCACAGTGCTAGGTACATAGAAAAATGCCCAGTAAATATTAGCTACTCCTAGTAGTATTTGCAGTAGTATTCAATAGCAGCAGCAGTAGAATTTGTACTTAGCTAATGCATTTTAATATATTCTGTATATAGTTCACAGATATATATTTATTAAACATATATAGCTTACGTAAAAAATATTTTGTGAATTATTCTTTTATTCTTTGTTAGATTATAACCTCCGAAATAAATTTATACATACACATACACAGTCGTATGTATATATGTGTGTGCACATATATGTGTTCATGCTTTGTGTAATATGCATGTGTGTGCATATATAAAGGGAGAGAACGGGGAAGAGAAATTCATAAGGGGAGCATCCAACGTCTGCCTCATTCTAAGATTTTACTCTAAGAAATGCAATTATAGTTACATTATCTCACTCATTTTGACTGATGCTGATTAACCTAAATTAATAAAATCTGAATTATAATATCCTTTTAAAAATGTAACATTACTACCTCCATTAAAATTACAAGCAATGCTACCTATGTATTATTCAGTAATTATAAATTAAATATTAACTATTTAAATGTTTACAAATATCAAATCTTCAGCATAGATACAATTATCAAGCAATAAACTATTGGTCGTTCACATTATGGGTAGAAGGGCTGGAAGGCTGGAAACTCAGGCACAATTTCTATGCTACTGTCTTGAAGAATTTCTTCCACTCTGGAAAACCTGTTTATTCTTACGGCCTTCAACTGAATGGAGGATGCCCACCCACATTACTGAGGGTAATCTTTTTTACTTAAAGTCTATGGATCTTAAGTTTTAATCACATCTACAAAATATATTCACAACAACATCTAGACTAGCGTTTGGCCAACAACTGGGCAAGTCAAGTCAAGGTGACATATAAAATTAACAATCACATAGAATATAATATAATTTACGTAAATCATATTGGATACAAAACAACTCATTCATTGACTTACTCAACAAATAAATTTAGGGGGCTACTCTGTGCCAGGGACATCAGTGACCAGACAAAAATTGCTGACCTCATAGAGTCTATAGTCAGGGGAAGAAGACCATAAAAAAACAATCCATTAGTGTTTTAGAGGATAGATGGTATAGAAAATATAGAGCAAGATAAGAGAAATTCAAAGTGATGAAATGGGGTTTGAAATGTTTCTAAATATAGTCACAATAGACATCATTGAGGTGACATCTGAGCAAAGACTTCAAGGAGTATTAGTTTATCATTTGGCTTTCATTGAGTTATGCTGGGTCAACCACCCCCAAGTCACCATGGTTTAGAAAAACTGGTGTGTATTCCCCAGGTACATGGCATGACCTTTATGGATCAGCTGTGGCACTGCTTCAAGTTGTAAATTCAGGAAACAGATTAGAGAAGCAGCCTCTATCGGGAGCATGCCATTCCCATGTCAGAGAAGGAGAGAAAATGAATGGAGGAACCACAAAATGCCCTTAAATGTCATTCTTCTTGGACTAACATGCCACTTCCATTCACTTTTTATTGCCCCAAGCATGTCATTTGGTCAAACCCGATAGCAATGGAGTAGGAGTACTCATCTCACAGGAGTGTCAGGAGTAACTGGAAGCAATAATACCATCCTGTCTCCCTCTCCTTCTCACATAAAATACACGTGCCTCACCCCCACACAAAAAAACAACCTAATTGTGCCATCATGCTCAAAGTCCATGATATGGTAGTCTTTAGATCAGGCCCATAATTAGCTTTTCCTGATCCAAAGATCCAAGAACTGAAAAGTCAATTTATCTGTCCAACACACATCACACAGTGGTGGAATACAGACAGACGGCCCACAAGAAACATTCCCATTTAAACAGGGTGAGAATAGAAAACAGACATCATCACTAATATGTAGCAACACTGAAATCTCCCCAGGGAGAAATTACAAAGGGCTCCCACCCTGGAGGAAGAGAATGTTCCTTAATTAGGCCCAGCTTGCATTACTTTGAAGTAAATCCTAGTCTGCTGTTCTTTTGGTATGTGTCGCTCCCTCCAGGAGATTTTCCTTTCCTGTGTCTCCTAAGTTCTCATCTGAAGAGAACATTGAAGAAAATATTCTCCCTGAGGGCTACACAGCTTTCTCATCTTCCTTTCTGTCTGTGGAAAGTGGACACCCAAAGTTAAGTCTCAAGGAGTCACAGTGTATTTTAAATCCAGATTAATGACTCCTTTGGCAGTACAACTCTTTCAAAAGCATAGTTTGCTTTTCTTCTGTTTCCCAATTCATATGTTAGCAGCTTACCCACAAATTATTCATTTTTCAAGACTTATTTGCAGGTAACTGGAACTTACCAATCCTTATTGGGAAATCCATGCCTTTATTCTTTTTTGCTTGAGCTATTTTGTCTAACAAAGTTTTCATCAGGCACTACCTTAATCAATTTGGAGACTTTAACAAGGGGTTTTATGGCCATGATTCTAATTTAGTACTTTCAGAAGAGACTGAGCTTAAACTAGCCTTTGTTTTCAAAGGCTATCTCAGTTTTATTTTTTATCTGTTGGAAATGAGAAGTAGTGACAGCTTCTACACCTGGAAGCTTTGGGAATTTCTGAGCTTTCTATATTCCCATTCGGTTTTGCTTACAAGGTAGCCAATTATGTATTTTCTAATTTAATGTCTTTCTTATAGTGGCTGGTCAAAGCAGCCAATATCAACCAAGGCAGTTTAGCAATATTCTCTCTCTTATTCATCCCTGCACAACATTGTAATCATCTGTTGAGACTCCAATAACAGTTCCCTGGGTACCAAAGGGAAAGTTAATGTGAAGGGTGATTGTATTTGTTTAATCAGCACCCCGATTCTTGGCACTAATTTCTATATTCACTTTCATTATGTATGATACAATAACAAAAATCCCAATTTTCAGCAACTTCCAACAACAAATATATATTTCTCTCTTGTGTTACAAGTATCTCATAAATCAGCTGTGTTTCTGCTCTCTGTTGTTTCATACCAGGGTCTATGCTAAAGGAGAAGCCCTTATCTGGATCATGCAGATCTCATAGCAGAGAGAAAAGATCATACAATAGCTCTTAAAGCTTCTACTTTGGAGAGGCATATATCACTGTTCATTTCATTAGGCAGATCAGTCATACATCCCAATGGGGTAGCAAAAACCTTTTTAAAGCAAAGAATGTTTGGCAACCATAACAATCTGCCACAGGGAGACAGCAATGCAGACATCTGGCACAAGGGAATTTCAGGCACAATGAACAGGCAGTGCAAAAAGTGGGAATATGTCTGTGAATAGAGAAAAGCGTGCAAGCTGGGAAGTTGTCAAGTGCAGAGACGGGAGAAGGAACAAAATTTTGTAGGGCTTTGTAGGCTATTGTAATGACTTTGGCTTTTAGAGTAAAGGAAGAGTTTTGAGCAAAGAAGTAATGTCACCTAACTTTTATTTTAAAGGAATCACTGTAGCTGCTGTGACTAGATGACATGGACAATGGGGTGTTATTAGGGAGACATGTTAGAAGGATATTGCTATAAAAGTGAGAAAGTGATTCCTTAGACCAGGGTAATAGAGATGGAGGTACAGAGATGTGGTCAGAAGGGTATTTAAGGTGAGCCACAAGTTCTCCAAGTGGGTTTAATATGGGATGTGAGAGAAATAAAAGTCAAAGTTGGATTCAAGATCTAACTTCTAACTTGCAACTAAAAGGAAGTTGTCATTAACTGATATGGGGAAGGTTGTGGGTACAGCAGGTTTAGGGAGAAGATTAGGAGTTCCACTTAGCATACAAGTTTGAGATGGCAATAAGATATCCACGTGTAGAAGTCAAGTTTAGGGGAAAGAAGGAGGAATTTAAAAAATAAGAGGGCTTGCCTGGTGGTGCAGTGGTTAAGAGTCCACCTGCCGATGCAGAGGACACGGGTTCGTGCCCCAGTCCGGGAAGATCCCACATGCCATGGAGCAGCTGGGCCTGTGAGCCATGGCCGCTGAGCCTGCGCATCCAGAGCCTGTGCTCCGCAACAGGAGAGGCCACAACAGTGAGAGGCCCGCGTACTGCAAAAATAAAAATAAAAAATAAGAGATTATGAGTCTATAATTTTATTTAAAACCCTTGGATTGAATGAAAAATCCAAATGTGTGAGTATAATTAGAAAAGATGACAAGGTCACTCCAATTTTAAGAGATCCAGGAGAAGAAAATGAACAAGGAAGCAAGATTTAGTTTACAGGAGGAAAACTAATAGTGTGTGATATGCTGAAAGCTAAGAAATTAATGTGTTCAAGGAGACAGGTGTGATCAAATGTATCAAATGATGCTGCTAGATTACTTAAAAAGACTGAGATTTGCCCACTGGCTGGCTTAGCAATTTAGAAGTTATTGTGACTTTGAAAAGAACAGTTATGTGAGGTGATGGGGCAAAAACCGAACAGGAGTAATGTTAAGGATGAACAAAAGACAAGAATGGGGACACTGAGTATAGATAATATAATATATCCAAGAGAGAATGGAATGGGCCTGGGGTAAGTTATATAATGGATTTCAACTTCACATAAGATGGTTTATTCTTTTATAAAAATTGACAGTAACAATATTCTAACATTTGCTGATTTCTAGGAAAATGAAGCATAGGTGTTTTCTACTATGCTTTGTACTTTTCATTTAAAAGAAAAGGAAGGTAGAACAAAAATGAGTCCTTTACAAGAGAATTAAGAAATTTAAACTTTAGGAATTTGATGACTGCTTAGAAAATCATGTAAAGAGAGGAAAAATATTCTAATTCAGCCAAGACTGATTTATTATGGCTATCTCTTTTATTGTCAAAAAATCTGTGGGAGCTAATTAGATATGGTTGGAATAGATATGGTGGGAATCCCACTAGATATGGTGGGAATCTGAGTCCTGGGGCAAGTTGAGGGATGGGTTGTGATTTGTAAAGGTGAGAGGTAGAAAGAAACCAAGCAAGACAGATGACGTGTATATCCTTTATGAAGTCTGGGATCGAAGACCTGTGGCAAAATAAGTCAAATTATCTGTGAGTGTCAGGGAGATGAGAAATAAGGTTAGAAGCTAGAGTCAAACAGATGAACAGAGTCAAAAGCTGAAGGTATCAATAATTCTAGATTGTGTGTGAGAGAGAAAGCGGAGTAGTATGTAGACAAGATATAGATGTGAATTTGGACAGATGAACTGGAGAGCTAACACGCTCCTGAAGAAGTCAACTCTACCCCGGCTACTTCATAAAGAAAACCAAATTGCCTCTGGAAAACATTATTACCCTACATTTTTCTCTGAGTTTGGTCAGGCTGCTTCTGGGCATTTTCAAACAGATTTATATCTATATCTATATGAAGAATAAGCTACAGATATGATCTTGCAATAAGCTCCTTCAGGGCAGTTACTTTGTTCTCTTATATGCACCCATCACCCTTAATCTATGCTCAGAAAGTAGAAAGGGTTCAGTATACACTATTCAGTGAACATTGATGTTCTTATAGTCAATAGATAAACTTTGTAAACAAATAACTTCAGATATATATGTATATATAACACGTTGATGAACTAAATCATATTTAAAGGCAATAGAAGACTTTGCTTTTCCAAGGACTCAGTTGGATTCCTTTTTAAGGAAAATATATTTATGAAATAAAATTTACCCATTAAGCTAAATTGTATGTGGGTATCATTTAGATTACAGATTTAAGGTAGTGCTTCAAAATTCAAAGTATTAAATATTTGCCTGAAAAGAAGTGAAAAATATATAACAAAAGTGCCTTTGGGGTTCTTCAAAAATTAAATGTAATCAGTCAGAAATGGAATGTAACAAAAATTACCACTATATTGATACTTATTTTAATCATACAATAAAACCGCTTAATACAATTGATTTTTCATTCCATTGCATTAGCTTAGAATTAAATCCAGTATATTAAATCAAGAGTTAATTGGAAAATGTTGTTAAATATAACAGGTTTTGCTGAGATCGAAGCAGCTTTCTTTTAATAAACCCAAAGGTGACATTATAGTTGAATATGTTCCCCTTGAATATTTTGGAGTATTACTATGCAAAGATCAGCCTTTTAAGAGTTTTAAACTGCCACCAAGTATGATCTTATTTTATCTGATATTTCTGAAGAACTCTTAAAAGTAAATAAGATGAGCAAACCTTTAATTTGACATTTCTTGAATTTAAATATTCATAAGGCGATTGATATTTAAACATCATCTACTGAAGAGCTCAATTTCAATGAACCAATCAATGTATCAAATTCAGATGTATTACTTTGGGATGATGAGGGAACAGTAAAAGAGGAAAACTTGTTTGTTTTTATTAGAAAATGGATTTTAAATATATATCTAGTTTAATCTGTGAGACCTGAGTTTTAAAGATGAATCAAATTTTCTGTAACTAAAAATACTATTGTCCTCTGTATTACAATGTTTGCTACATATTATTTTATTATAATTGAAATATCTTTTGCTGTAAAAATTAAGTAGATATTTTAAAAGTGAATTTTATTATGGGAAACAAAAAAAACTTATTGATCTTGCACATGAACTTTATATAATTTGCCCTTCATAAAAATATATGTCTGGAAACTGAGAAGAATGTACATTTGTTTTAAGACCACAAAAATTCAAGTAAGGACAGGAGTTAGGATATGAAATATAACTCAAAAAGTTAGATTTTTATAACCAGTTGCAAAATGATTCAGTATTCAAGATCCTGTTGAACTTTCAAAAATGATGGAGAAACTGTTGAACTCAAAAGTCAGAGATCTTGCATAATATTTTGTAGAGATTAAAAAATCTCAATGTCTGCCCTTTAAAAACAAAGTGTTTCACACATATTTTTGTTGAATTAGAGAAAGTATTTCAAAATTCAATGTTTTATTTCTAATAGGATAGATGGAGAATTTTTAAATCAATAAGGATAGGACGAATTTCCAAATTAAAAAGTACTGAGATAACTGGTTCTGAAGGGTAAAAGTATCATCCTCTGTATAAAATGTGAAATGCTAAAAAGTAAAACTATTTCATCACTGAAAGAATAGATTTTACTTTTGTTTGCTTGGAAGGAAAGGAAGGTGTACCTAATCATAAAAGCAAAGGAAGAAGCTATAATGTGAGAGATGGATTTTTAGAATCTAGGAAAGTGAAATATTTTAGGTCAAACATTCTCAGAAACAAAGAAAAAAAAGACAATCATCAGTGAAAAACCACTTGCAACTTTTAGGAGAGAGACCTCGTATTATTACCATAAAGTAAATTCTCACAAATCAATAACAAAAAGCAAATAACGTGAGAGGAAAATATTCCCAAACAAAATAGATGAAGGTGTAATTAGTGGTAGAAGGGGCTGGGCAGTACGGGTGAAAATACACAACCTAGGGCTTCCCTGGTGGCGCAGTGGTTGAGAGGCCGCCTGCCGATGCAGGGAACACGGGTTCCCTGTGTGGGAAGATCCGGTGTGGGAAGATCCCACTTGCCGCGGAGCGGCTAGGCCCGTGAGCCATGGCCGCTGGGCCTGCGCGTCCGGAGCCTGTGCTCCGCAATGGGAGAGGCCGCAACAGTGAGAGGCCCGCGTACCGCAAAAAAGAAAAAAAAAAAAAATACACAACCTAACCAATAGTAAGTAAAGGACGAAATAAAATCACAGTTGCGGGCCTGCCTGACCACTTGTAGTTCAGCGCTGCTCTATCGGAATTGATTTTTGTTCAAACTCTTAAAATTTGTAATATGCGTCAGTTTATCTTAAACAGTTCTGGTATCAGAGGGAACCTAGTAAACCCCAGACAGCCCCCCAGAAACAATGACCGAGCAGGTGTAGGTACCTTTGGGCCTGAAGCCTATGGGGTGGCGGGTAAATCCCTATGGGATCCCGGATTCCTAGCGCCTTTTCGTTTTGAGCTTTCAGAAGTTTGTGAAGCCTTTCTTCTTCCGGTCTCAGTCAGGAAACCAGCCGGAGTCGGACTGGGTCCAGGGTCGGACCCGGTCCGACTGAGAAACCGGACTGGTTCCAGTGTGAGGCCCAGGTGAACGAAGTTTTGTTTTAAGGCTGAACAAGTAGGCATCAAAAGCCAAACTCTGCACTATGAGTAAAACAAGCAAAAAAATGAGTGTATCGCAAAGGTTTTGACCTGCAAGCAGGCAAACTTAGGGCTATGAAGGCAACGTGTTCCCAGTTGCTCACAGACTCGTGGCTTTTTATGGGGTAACTTCGAGAGTTGGTTTTTTCAGCGGATGGGAGGCCTGGTGGTCTTCTTTCCTATTTGGGTAAGGATAGCCTAGTCACGGGACCAAAACCTCCAGAGAGGGCATAAACAGACTTGGCATTTGGGGACTGGCTGGCATCCTCTGCTGATTTCTAAGAACTGCAAATTCCTGCAACTTCTTTTTTTTTTTTTTTTTTTTTTTGCGGTACGGGGGCCTCTCACTGTTGTGGCCTCTCCCGTTGCGAAGCACAGGTTCCGGACGCGCAGGCTCAGCGGCCATGGCTCACGGGCCCAGCCGCTCCGCGGCATGTGGGATCTTCCCAGACCGGGGCACAAACGCGTGTCCCCTGCATCGGCAGACGGACTCTCAACCACTGCGCCACCAGGGAAGCCCTCCTGCGACTTCTGTTAGGTAAAGTTTTGTTACCTAACTTTCTTAAATGCTCCTGTGTTGGTAAGCTCCATTTTATCCCCAGCATAAGTGACTCCATTTTAGTTTTGGTTCTACAGAGGTTAAACTTAGCAAAGATAAAATTCAATTACAGTGGCCACATTGGAGAACTTTTAACCGTCTGAGATAAGCTTATCCATTTAAAAGATGCCCTAAAGAAAAAGAGGTCTCAGCCAGGCATACACTTTAGAGGGTAAAAGGAAAATTATTTTTCCTCCTCTACAGGTTCTGGTGACCAGAATGAGACCCGCTGGGACAATCCACTGACTGTGGAGCCTACAGATGGCATCCTGGCAAAACCGGCAGAAGGCGGCAAAGGGTAAGAATTCCTACCAAAGTCAGCACTCCCAGATCTCTATCTGTGGTGTCTGATCAAGAGAGGAAGGTAAAATTTCACATTGTCTCTTTCTGAATTCAAATTGGCAGAAAGAAAACATCGGTTATCAATCCTTTCTTGCCTTCTTGTTTGTCTAAGAACTTGGCTTGGCAACTGTCAGTTTGGGGTCTCTCAAACTATGGCTGGACAAAAATGTGGGTTGCCCTCCATTTATAGCTGGGGTCCTACTGACTGCTTCCAGCTCTCAGGGGAAGTGTCTTAAGTCTTTCTTTCTTTTGGTTATCTTTGAGAGTGGCTCTGAATCCTGGGAGAATAGTAGCTTTTGCACCCTGTTGGGGACCCCTCAACAGGGGTGCATGGGGATGTTCAATACTGCCAAGAATACCTACTGTTTCCCCTGGCTGAAACTTGACAAGGTATTTAAAAGGTGTTTTGTTGTTTTTTTTAAGTATCTCTATGATCAGAAGTTGGCCAACTTGGAAGCTTATATTCAGAACCTGATTGGAACCATTTTTTTAGGCCTTTTCCCATAAGCTAAAATGAAACTATGCACCCAAAAGGAAAGGAAAATATGCTGAAACCACTGTAGAAGGATTTACTAAAACATTCCAAAGACATGCAGCTCTAAATCTAAAGCATAGGGATCTTTTGATTTCCATCTTAGTTGAAGATCTTTTCCCTGAAGAAGGAGTTTGTACCATAATAAATACCTCCTGTACCTAGATCATCAACACCTCTGGTATTTTAGCAAATACAAAAAACTAACAAATAAGCTATTTGGCTAAAAGAGATTGATGCCCCTTCAGATACATTTCTTGACTTATTTGATATTAACTGGTTTGGTTCATTAAAATAATAATAAGTAAAATTCAAATCATGAGGTAATTACTCATGTTCAAATTGGTACCCTTTTAGACATAAGCCTATATCCAATGTCAGTGAGGTGAGTTCATAACACTTATCAGAGCCTTAAGAAGGAATGTTTATATTTTGATGCAGAAATGAATGCTACTATGGAAACTTTCTCTAGGAAAGTTAGAAACTTAGTCCAAGATAAAAATAAAATAAAATAAAATATACACATAAAATGTATACACAAGAATGGCTCCTGGAGAATTATATAGGCAAAACTGGCAACAAATTCAATGTATAAATAATGCAACTAACTAACTAAATAAATCTTCACATATTCATGAACTAGAGTACTCTGCTAGCATTGGAAAGCATGTTTTATAAAAATACTTAATGACTCAGGAAATGTCATGTTACTGGTGCCTTTTAAACTTAGAAAGGATTAGTAATAATAGGATTATTGTAAGACTAAAATGATAAATATGTAAAATATGTCATATATGTAAATAGATGTTTATATGTACATTCATGGTGTGGGGATATTACTAACAAGTTTTTCTTGATTATCGTATTATTTTCCTGATCTTTTATCTGACTGAGATAATTTGGGGAGATTACTTTGCTTGGAACATTCTTTCAAAGTGAGATTTTTCAAACTTGCTTCATTTTTAAAACTCAGGAAAGATTTTCCTACTTCCTTCTCTATGGCAGCTTAAGCCTCAAGCCTTCCTACTCACAGGGAATCAAACCAGCAGCATCACAATTTGAGAGCTTGTTAGAAAACAGAGTCTTAGGCTTCACCCCAGATGTACTACATCCGGTTCTATCAATATGTTGTAACATGATGGGGGGGTAATTTGTATGCATATTGAAATTTGAGAAGCACTTCTCTAAAACATTAAGAGGAATTGAAAATATATATTACTCTCCTAACAATTCTTTCCAGTAACAGAATCTTTTCAGAAAAAATTCAAAGTTTAAGAGAGAATGGACTTGAGGACACGGGGGTGAGGGGGAAGCTGGGGCAAAGTGAGAGTAGCAGTGACATATATACACTACCAAATGTAAAATACTTAGCTAGCGGGAAGCAGCAGCATAGCACAGGGAGATCAGCTCAGTGTTTTGCAATGACCTAGATGGGTGGGATAGGGAGGATGGGAGAGAGGCTCATGAGGGAGGGGATATGGGGATATATGTATGCATATGGCTGATTCACTTTGTTGTACAACAGAAGCTAACTGGCATTGTGAAGCAATTATAGTCCAATAAAGATGTATTAAAAAAAGATTAATTTATGCAGTTGGAGTACTAATTAGTACAATTGTTTTGAAACCATTCAACTCAGACTGGGACTTGAACCCAATATCTTTTAATTGAGATCACACACCTGGTCTCAGGACTTAATGAAGCTCAGGTTCTTGATGTCTCATCTCAGAAAGAATTCAGTGAGAAACAAAGTGATAGGTAAGAAGTGGATTTATTTAGAGAGAAACATACTCTACAGAGTATGGGCCATCTCAGAAGGGAAGAGGCCCTGAAATATGGGGCAGTTAGTTTTTACGGAGTGGGTAATTTCATAAGATAATGAATGGGAGGATTATTCCAACTATTTGGAGGAAGGGGTTGAGATTTCCAGGAATTGGGCTGCCTCCCACTTTTTAATCTTTGATGGTCAGCGTCGGAACTGTCATGGTGCTCATGGGTGTGTCACTTAGCTTATGCTAATGTATTACAGTGAGCATATAATGAGGCTCAAGGTCCACTGGAAGTCAAATATTCTGCAATCTTGGACCTAGTTAGTTCTAATCAGTTTTTGTTACGTCCTATGGCTATGTCATTCTTTTTAAGTTTGTGCCCTGTCCCCTTCCCTCCTGTTTCAGTTTTGACAATTTGGAAATAGTATCAGAAATCTTAGAACGGTTATGCTTTCATACCTAATAATACACTTCTGGAAATGTATCCTAGTGGAAGAATCCACTGAATGGTAAAAGTTTTATGTACAAAGATGTTCATTGTAGCCTTATCTAAAATAGCAAAAAATTAGAAACAAACTAAATGTTCAACAATAGAAAAATAAATAAATTCTGGTAATCTACTAGGTAGTTTTATTGAACAACCAAAATTATGTTTTAAAAAATTTATATTTTAAATTCTTCTTTATCCATTTTGATAATGTTACTATTAATTATCTTTATATCTAACATCATTGCTTCAATTACTTTTTTTACATATCTCTGGTAGTTCTTTCCTCATCCTTTATTTTCAACATTCCTGTGTCATTTTGTTTTAGATGTGTTTTTTGTAAACAGTTAAATTTTTATTTTTATTTATCAAATCTGAAATATCTTTCAATAGGTAAACTTAACCTATGGGTCTGAAAACATTTTCTAAAAAATAAAAACACTCTTATTTCTCAGCCCATGGACTTGCCAACACCTGGGTTAACCTTTAATCCTTTCAAATTAAACAACTCTAACATTTATGCAGAAGTTTCCACATGCTAGACACTATCCTAAGAACCCTGCATATAATAATTTAATAATCTACAGTAAGAACTATTATTATCCCCATTATACAGATGAAGAAACTGAGGGACAGAGACTTGCCCAAGGCCACACAAATAGTAATGGAACTAGAATTTGATCCCAGGCCATCTGGCTCCAGAATGTACAGCCTTGATCACTACAGTATATTTCAACTTATTGATTAAAGACTGAAGCATGTGTTTCGCCATCTCCCTACCATCTTATTTCACATTTTCTTTTATAAGTGATTAGTTTTGTATTGCTATTGTAACAAACTGGCACAAACGTAGTGGCTTAAGACAACACAAATTTATTATCTCAGTTCTTTAGTTCAGAGATCCAGTGGGTTCATCTGTGCCATCTTCTTCAGGTCTTATCAGGCTGACATCAAGATACTGACAGGGTTGCATGCCGTTTTGGAGGCTCTAGGGATACATCCACTTCTAGATTCACTCAGGTTGTTGACAATTCAGTTCCATGTAGGTATAGGACTAAGGCTTTTCTTTACCTTGTGGGCCAGTAGCTGCACTCAGCTTCTGGAAGCTGCCCACATTCCCTGGTTATGCCCACCCCTCCTCCATCTTCAAAACAAACAATGAAGAATTGAGTCTTTTTCATGCTTCAGATATCTCTTCTGCTTCCCTTTCTGAAACCTCCACCTCTCTCTCTCTTCTGGCCTCCTCTTTAGCTTTTAAGGGCTCAGGTGATTACATTGGATGCACCTTGATAATCTAATCTTCGTATTTTAATGTCAGTTGATTTAGTGACCTTAGTTTCATCTGAAAACTCCCTTCACAGCAGTACCTGGATTAGTGTTTGATTAGATAACCAGAGAACAGAAAACTTGAGGGCATATCTTTCATAGATTTCTGTTTACTAGGATTTCTTTTTCATTTATTTTTAATTTCCCTCTCTGAATTTTCAATCTGTCAATACAGTCTTCTAAAATATTTATTCTGCCTTTTGTATAAGTTAATTTTCCTAGCAAGAGAGCTACAGAAAGCTCATTTCATCTCATTTGTGCTGCTTATCTTAATAAGTCCTTTCCCATCAGACCTTTAACTGCATTTTGTAAACATATATTTTCATTTTCCATAGGTTTTTAAGATTTGGGGAAAAACATTTTTAGTTTTATTTTTCTTACCTAGTAAGACCATTATATTAACTTTCCTTTTAATTGAATGCACTATATAATAACATTTTAAATAGGCAACACCATTTACCTATGTTCATACTACTCTCACATAACCATTTTTGCATACTACTTTTCAATTATCCATGTTTATATTTTACATAACTGCAATCATAGGTATATAATACTTTCTTTTTTTCAATTTCAAAACTGTAAAGATAACTGATTATTTCATTCTTTTGTGAACGTTTCATTGCCTAGGGAAGGTACATGAGAAAATAATATACAACCTTCAAAGCATGGTGAAAAGAGTTCCTCAGACCTGGATCCTGTCAACTTATCCTCCCCAAACATCACTTCTACTCATTTGACCCTCATATATTCATTTCAACATAACACAAAATTTGCAATTCTCACCTTTGTACACATGTCGTCTGACTTCATTTTCTTCTGCTAATTCCTATTTGCCTTTCAAGACTAAGCTGATGTGTCACATCCCTTCAGGAAATTTTCCTAGTCCAGGTTAAGTGACTCTTTTATATGTGCCCATAAAATTCTTTGCATACTTTTGTCACGGCATTTTTACATATTCATTTATAATCATCTGATTATTTCTACCGCTCTCAGAAAGACTTTGCTTGTAAGCAAAGCCTGTGCCCTACTAGTCTTTTAACTTGGGATGTATTAGGTTTGGCTTCAATTAACAAAGAACACTGAAGTATCAGTGGCTTAAGTCAACTCAGATTTTTTTGTGTTTGTTTGTTTTAAACATCTTTATTGGAGTATAATTGCTTTACAGTGGAGTGTTAGTTTCTGCTTTATAACACAGTGAGTCAGCTATATATATACATGTATCCCCATATCCCTTCCCTCTTGCATCTCCCTCCCTCCCACCCTCCCTATCGCACCCTCTAGGTGGTCACAAAGAACCGAGCTGTTCTCCCTGTGCTATGTGGCTGCTTCCCACTAGCTATTTTACATTTGGTAGTATATATAAATCCATGCCATTCTCTCACTTCATCCCAGCTTACACTTCCCCCTCCCCGTGTCCTCAAGGCCATTCTCAACATCTGTGTCTTAATTCCTGTCCTGCCCCTAAGTTCTTCAAAACCATTTTGATTTTTTAGATTCCATATATATGTGTTAGCATACAGTATTTGTTTTTCTCTTCCTGACTTACTTCACTCTGTATGACAGACTCTAAGTACATCCACCTCGCTACAATTAACTCAATTTCAATTCTTTTTATGGCTGAGTAATATTCCATTGTATAGATGTGCCACATCTACCTTATCCATTCATCTGCCGATGGATATTTAGGTTGCTTCCATGTCCTGCTATTGTAAATAGAGCTGCAATAAATACTGTGGTACATGACTCTTTTTGAATTATGGTTTTCTCAGGGTATATGCCCAGTAGTGGGATTGCTCGGTCGTAAGGTAGTTCTATTTTTAGTTTTTTAAAGAACCTCCATGCTGTTCTCCATAGTGGCTATATCAATTTACATTCCCACCAACAGTACAAGAAGGTTCCTTTTCTCCACACCCTCTCCAGCATTTATTGTTTGTAGATTTTCTGATGATGCCCATTCTGACTGGTGTGAGGTGATATCTCACTGTAGTTTTGATTTGCACTTCTCTAATGATTAATGATGTTGAGCATTCTTTCATTTGTGTGTTAGCAATCTGTATATCATCTTTGGAGAAATGTCTATTTACTTCTGCCCATTTTTGGGTTGGGTTGTTTGTTTATTTGATATGGAGCTCCATGAGCTACTTGTAAATTTTGGAGATTAACCCTTTGTCAGTTGCTTCACTTGCCAATATTTTCTCCCATTCTGAGTGTTGTCTGTTCGTCTTGTTTCTAGTTTCCTTGCTGTGCAAAAGGTTTTAAGTTTCATTAGGTCCCATTTGTTTATTTTTGTTATCTCCATTTCTCTAGGAGGGGGGTCAAAAAGGATCTTGCTGTGATTTATTTCATAGAGTGTTCTGCCTATGTTTTCCTCTAAGAGTTTGATAGTTTCTGGCCTTACATTTAGGTCTTTAATCCGCTTTGAGCTTATTTTTGTGTATGGTGTTAGGGAGTGTTCTAATCTCATACTTTTACATGTACCTGTCCAGTTTGCCCAGCACCACTTATTGAAGAGGCTGTCCTTTCTCCGCTGTACATTCCTGCCTCCTTTATCAAATATAAGGTGACCATATGTGCGTGGGTTTATCTCTGGGCTTTATATCCTGTTCCATTGATCTATATTTCTGTTTTTGTTCCAGTACCATACTGACTTGATTACTGTAGCTCTGTAGAATAGTCTGAAGTCTGGGATCCTGATTCCTCCAGCTTCATTTTTCTTTCTCAAGGTTGCTTTGGCTATTCAGGGTCTTTTGTGTTTCCATAGAAATCGTGAAAATTTTTGTTCTACTTCTGTAAAAAGTGCCATTGGTAGATTGATAGGGATTGCATTCAATCTGTATAATGCTTTGGGTATTATAGTCATTTTCACAATGTTGATTCTTCCAATCCAAGAACATGGTATATCTCTCCATCTATTTGTATCATCTTTAATTTCTTTCATCAGTGTCTTTTAGTTTACTGCATACAAGTCTTTTGTCTCCCTAGGTACGTTTATTCCTAGGTATTTTATTCTTTTTGTTGTAATGGTAAATGGGAGTGTTTCCTTAATTTCTCTTTCAGATTTTTCATCATTAGTGTATAGGAATGCAAGAGATTTCTGTGCATTAATTTTGTATCCTGCTACTTTACCAAATTCATTGATTAGCTCTAGTAGTTTTCTGGTAGCAGCTTTAGGATTCTCTATGTATAGTATCATGTCATCTGCAAAAAGTGACAGTATTACTTCTTTTCCAATTTGGATTCCTTTTATTTCTTTTTCTTCTCTGATGGCCATGGGTAAAACTTCCAAAACTATGTTGAATAATAGTGGTGAGAGTGGAAAACGTTGTCTTGTTCCTGATCTTAGTGGAAATGGTTTCAGTTTTTCACCATTGAGAATGATTTTGGCTGTGGGTTTGTCATATATGGCCTTTCTTATGTTGAGGTAACTTCCCTTTATGCATACTTTCTGGAGGGTTTTTATCATAAATGGGTGTTGAATCTTGTCGAAAGCTTTTTCTGCATCTATAGAGATGATCAAATGGTTTTTCTCTTTCAATTTCTTAACATGGTTTATCACATTGATTGATTTGCATATATTGAAGAATCCTTGCATTCCTGGCATAAAGCCCACTTGATCATTGTGTATGATCCTTTTAATGTGCTGTTGGATTCTGTTTGCTAGTATTTTTTTTTTGAGGATTTCTGCTTCTATATTCATCAGTGATATTAGCCTGTAGTTTTCTTTTCTTGTGACATCTTTGTCTGGTTTTGGTATCAGAGTGATCGTGGCCTCATAAAATGAGTTTGGGAGTGTTCCTCCCTCTGATATGGTTTAGAAGAGTTTTGGAAGGATAAGTGTTACCTCTTCTTTAGATGTGAGAATTCGCCTGTGAAGCCATCTGGTACTGGGCTTTTGTTTGTTGGAAGATTTTTAATCACAGTTTCAATTTCAGTGCTTCGGATAGGCCTGTTTATATTTTCTTTTTCTCCTGGTTCAGTCTCAGAAGGTTGTTCTTTTCTAAGAATTTGTCCATTTCTTCCAGGTTTTCCATTTTATTGCCATATATTAGTAATCTTGCTTGTAGTAAACTTGATTGCAGTAATCTCTCATGATCCCTTGTATTTCTGCAGTGTCACTTGTTAGTTCTCCTTTTTCATTTCTAATTCTATTAATTTGAGTCTTCTCCGTTTTCTTCTAGATGAGTCTGGCTAATGGTTTATCAATTTTGTTTATCTTCTCAAAGAACTAGATTTTAGTTTTATTGATCTTTGCTATTGTTTTCTTCATTTATTTCCGATCTCATCTTTATGATTTCTTTCCTTCTGCTAACTTTGGGGATTTTTTTGTTTTTCTTTCTCTAATTGCTTTAGGTGTAAGGCTAGGTTGTTTATTTGAGATTTTTCTTGTTTCTTTTTTTTTTTAACATCTTTATTGGAATATAATTGCTTTACAATGGTGTGCTAGTTTCTGCCTTATAACAAAGTGAATCAGTTATACATATACATATGTTCCCATATCGCTTCCCTCTTGCATCTCCCTCCCTCCCACCCTCCCTATCCCAACCCTGTGGGTCTGCTAGTGGTCACAAAGCACCAAGCTGATCTCCCTGTGCTTTGCGGCTGCTTCCCACTAGCTATCTATTTTACGTTTGGTAGTGTATATATGTCCATGCCACTCTCTCACTTTGTCACAGCTTACCGTTCCCCCTCCCCGTATACTCAAGTCCATTCTCTAGTAGGTCTGTGTCTTTATTCCCATCTTACCCCTAGGTTCTTCATGACATTTTTTTTTCTTATATTCCATATATATGTGTTAGCATACGGTATTTGTCTTTCTCTTTCTGACTTACTTCACTCTGTATGACAGACTCTATGTCCATCCACCTCACTACAAATAACTCAATTTCGTTTCTTTTTATGGCTGAGTAATATTCCATTGTATATATGTGCCACATATTCTTCATCCGTTTATCTGATGATGGACACTTAGGTTGCTTCCATCTCCTGGCTATTGTAAATAGAGCTGCAATGAACATTTTGGTACATGACTCTTTTTGAATTATGGTTTTCTAAGGGTATATGCCCAGGAGTGGGATTGCTGGGTCATATGGTAGTTCTATTTGTAGTTTTTTAAGGAACCTCCATACTGTTCTCCATAGTGGCTGTACCAATTCACATTCCCACCAGCAGTACAAGAGTGTTCCCTTTTCTCCACACCCTCTCCAGCATTTATTGTTGCTAGATTTTTTGATGATGGCCATTCTGACTGGTGTGAGATGATATCTCATTGTACTTTTGATTTGCATTTCTCTAATGATTAATGATGTTGAGCATTCTTTCATGTGTTTGTTGGTAATCTGTATATCTTCTTTGGAGAAATGTCTATTTAGGTTGTCTGCCCATTTTTGGGTTTGGTTATTTGTTTTTTTCTTACTGAGCTGCATGAGCTGCTTGTAAATTTTGGAGATTAATCCTTTGTCAGCTGCTTCATTTGCAAATAGTTTCTCCCATTCTGAGGGTTGTCTTTTCGTCTTATTTATGATTTCCTTTGCTGTGCAAAAGCTTTTAAGTTTCATTAGGTCCCATTTGTTTATTTTTGTTTTTATTTCCATTTCTCTAGGAGGTGGGTCAAAAAGGATCTTGCTGTGATTTATTTCATAGAGTGTTCTGCCTATGTTTTCCTCTAAGAGTTTGATAGAGTCTTACCTTACATTTAGATCTTTCATCCATTTTGAGCTTACTTTTGTGTATGGTGTTAGGGAGTGTTCTAATCTCATACTTTTACATGTACCGGTCCAGTTTGCCCAGCACCACTTATTGAAGAGGCTGTTCTTTCTCCGCTGTACATTCCTGCCTCCTTTATCAAAGATAAGGTGACCATTTGTGCGTGGGTTTATCTCTGGGCTTTCTATCCTGTTCCATTGATCTATATTTCTGTTTTTGTGTCAGTACCATACTGTCTTGATTACTGTAGCTTTGTAGTATAGTCTGAAGCCAGGGAGCCTGATTCCTCCAGCTCTGTTTTTCATTCTCAAGATTGCTTTGGCTATTCGGGGTCTTGTGTGTTTCCATACAAATTGTGAAATTTTCTGTTCTAGTTCTGTGAAAAATGCCAGTGGTAGATTGATAGGGATTGCATTGAATCTGTAGATTGCTTTGGGTATTATAGTCATTTTCACAATGTTGATTCTTCCAATCCAAGAACATGGTATATCTCTCCATCTATTTGTATCATCTTTAATTTCTTTCATCAGTGTCTTATAATTTTCTGCATACAGGTCTTTTGTCTCCTTAGGTAGGTTTATTCCTAGATATTTTATTCTTTCTGTTGCAACGGCAAATGTGAGTGTGTTCTTAATTTCTCTTTCAGATTTTTCATCATTAGTGTATAGGAATGCAAGAGATTTCTGTGCATTAATTTTGTATCCTGCTACTTTTCCAAATTCATTGATTAGCTCTAGTAGTTTTCTGGTAGCATCTTTAGGATTCTCTATGTATAGTATCATGTCATCTGCAAACAGTGACAGCTTTACTTCTTCTTTTCCGATTTGGATTCCTTTTATTTCCTTTTCTTCTCTGATTGCTGTGGCTAAAACTTCCAAAACTATGTTGAATAAGAGTGGTGAGAGTGGGCAACCTTGTCTTGTTCCTGATCTTAGTGGAAATGGTTTCAGTTTTTCACCATTGAGGACGCTGTTGGTTGTGGGTTTGTCATATATGGCTTTTATTATGTTGAGGAAAGTTCCCTCTATGCCTACTTTCTGGAGAGTTTTTATCATAAATGGGTGTTGAATTTAATCAAAAGCTTTCTCTGCATCTATTGAGATGCTCATATGCTTTTTCTCCTTCAGTTTGTTAATATGGTGTATTATGTTGATTGATTTGTGTATACTGAAGAATCCTTGCATTCCTGGAATAAACCCCACTTGATCATGGTGTATGATCCTTTTAATGTGCTATTGGATTCTGTTTGCTAGTATTTTGTTGAGGATTTTTGCATCTATGTTCATCAGTGATATTGGCCTCTAGTTTTCTTTCTTTGTGACATCTTTGTCTGGTTTTGGTGTCAGAGTGATGGTGGCCACGTAGAATGAGTTTGGGAGTGTTCCTCCCTCTGCTACATTTTGGAAGAGTTTGAGAAGGATAGGTGTTAGCTCTTCTCTAAATGTTTGATAGAATTCTCCTGTGAAGCCATCTGGTACTGGGCATCTGTTGTTGGAAGATTTTTAATCACAGTTTCAATTTCAGTGCTTGTGATTGGTCTGTTCATATTTTCTATTTCTTCCTGATTCAGTGTTGGCAGGTTTGCATTTCTAAGAATTTGTCCATTTCTTCCAGGTTGTACATTTTATTGTCATAGAGTTGCTTGTAGTAATCTCTCATGATCTTTTGTATTTCTGCAGTGTCAGTTGTTACTTCTTTTTCATTTCTAATTCTATTGATTTGAGTCTTCTCTCTTTTTTTCTTGATGAGTCTGGCTATTGGTTTGTCAATTTTGTTTATCTTCTCAAAGAACCACCTTTTAGTTTTATTGATCTTTGCTATGGTTTCCTTTATTTCTTTTTCATTTATTTCTGATCTGATCTTTATGATTTCTTTCCTTCTGCTACCTTTGGGGTTTTTTTGTTCTTCTTTCTCTAATTGCTTTAGGTGCAAGGTTAGGTTATTTATTCGAGATGTTTCCTGTTTCTTAAGATAGGATTGTATTGCTATAAACTTCCCTCTTAAAAGTGCTTTTGCTGCATCCCATAGGTTTTGGGTCATCGTGTCTCCATTGTCATTTGTTTCTAGGTATTTTTTGATTTCTTCTTTGATTTCTTCAGTGATCACTTCATTATTAAGTAATGTATTGTTTAGCCTCCATGTGGTTGTATTTTTTACAGATCTTTTCCTGTAATTGATATCTAGTCTCATAACGTTGTGGTCAGAAAAGATACTCGATACAATTTCAATTTTCTTAAATTTACCAAGGGTTGGTTTGTGACCCAGTATATGATCTATCCTGGAGAATGTTCCATAAGCACTTGAGAAAAATGTGTTTTGTGTTGTTTTTGGATGGAATGTCCTATAAATATCAATTAAGTCCATCTTGTTTAATGTTTCATTTAAAGCTTGTGTTTCCTTATTTATTTTCATTTTGGATGATCTCTCCGTTGGTGAAAGTGGGGTGTTAAAGTCCCATACTATGAATGTGTTACTGTCAATTTCCCCTTTTATGGCTGTTAGTATTTGCCTTATGTATTGAGGTGCTCCTATGTTGGTTGCATAAATATTTACAATTGTTATATCTTCTTCTTGGATTGATCCCTTGATCATTATGTAGTGTCCTTCTTTGTCTCTTCTAATAGTCTTTATTTTAAAGTCTATTTTGTCTGATATGAGAATTGCTACTCCAGCTTTCTTTTGATTTCCCTTTGCATGGAATATCTTTTTCCCTCCCCTCACTTTCAGTCTGTATGTGTCCCTAGGTCTGAAGTGGGTCTCTTGTAGACAGCATATATATGGGTCTTGTTTTTGTATCCATTCAGACAGTCTTTGTCTTTTGGTGGGAGCATTTAATCCATTTACATTTAAGGTAATTATCGATATGTATGTTCTTATTACCATTTTCTTAATTGTTTTGTGTTTATTATTGTAGGTGTTTTCCTTCTCATGTGTTCCTGCCTAGAGAAGTTCCTTTAGCACTTGTTGTAAAGCTGGTTTGGTGGTGCTGAACTCTCTCAGCTTTTCCTTGTCTGTAAAGGTTTTAATTTCTCCATCAAATCTTAATGAGATCCTTGCTGGGTGGAGTAATCTTGGTTGTAGGTTTTTCTCCTTCATCACTTTAAATATGTCCTGCCACTCCCTTCTGGCTTGCAGAGTTTCTGCTGAAAGATCAGCTGTTAACCTTATGGGGATTCCCTTGTGTGTTACTTGTTGTTTTTCCCTTGCTGCTTTTAATATGTTTTCTTTGTATTTAATTTTTGATAGTTTGATTAATATGTGTCTTGGCATGTTTCTCCTTGGATTTATCCTGTATGGGACTCTCTGTGCTCCCTGGACTTAACTATTTCCTTTCCCATATTAGGGAAGTTTTCAACTATAATCTCTTCAAATATTTTCTCAGTCCCTTCTTCTCTTCTTCTTCTGGGACGGCTATAGTTCGAATGTTGGTGCATTTAATATTGTCTCAGACGTCTCTGAGACTGTCGTCAGTTCTTTTCATTGTTTTTTCTTTATTCTGCTCTGCAGTAGTTATTTCCACTATTTTATCTTCCAGGTCACTTATCCATTCTTCTGCCTCTGTTGTTCTGCTATTGATCCCTTCTGGAGTATTTTTAATTTCATTTATTGTGTTGTTCATCGTTGCTTGTTTCCTTTTTAGTTCTTCTAGGTCCTTGTTAAATGTTTCTTGCATTTTCTCTATTCTATTTCCAAAATTTTGGATCGTCTTTATTATCATTACTCTGAATTCTTTTTCAGGTAGACTGCCTATTTCCTCTTCATTTGTTAGGTCTGGTGGGTTTTTATCTTGCTCCTTCATCTGCTGTGTGTTTTTCTGTCTTCTCATTTTGCTTAACTTACTGTGTTTGGGGTCTCCTTTTTGCAGGCTGCAGGTTCATAGTTCCCGTTGTTTTTGGTGTCTGTCCCCAGTGGCTAAAGTTGGTTCAGTGGGTTGTGTAAGCTTCCTGGTGGAAGGGACTAGTGCCTGTCTTCTGGTGGAGGAGGCTGGATCTTGTCTTTCTGATGGGCCAGTCCACATCTGGTGGTGTGTTTTGGGGTGTCTGTGGCCTTATTATGATTTTAGGCAGCCTTTCTGCTAATTGGTGGGGTTGTTTTCCTGACTTGCTATTTGTTTGGCATAGGGTGTCCAGAACTGTAGCTTGCTGGTCTTTTTGTGAAGCTGGGTGTTGGTGTTGAGATGAAGATCTCTGGGAGATTTTCACCATTTGATATTACGTGGAGCTGGGAGGTGTCTTGTGGACCAGTGTCCTGAAGTTGGCTCTCCCACATCAGAGGCACAGCACTGACTCCTGGCTGGAGCACCAAGAGTCTTTCATCCATATGGCTCTGAAGGGAGAAAAAGTAGAAAGAAAGAAAGAAAGAAAGGGGGGGAGGGGGGGAGGGAGGGAGGGAGAGAGAGAAAGAAAAAGAAAGAAAGAAAAAGAAGGGAGGGAGGGAGGGAAGGAAGGGAGAAGATAAAATAAAATAAAGTAAGATAAAATAAAATAAAGTTATTAAAATAAAAAATAGAAAATAAGTATTAAAACAAAATTTTTTAAGTAAAAAAAAACAGACGGACAGAGCCCTAGGACAAATGGTGAAAGCAAAGCTATACAGACAAAATCTCACACAGAAGCATACACATACACACTCACAAAAAGAGAAAAAGGGGAAAAAATTATATATCTTGCTCTCAAAGTCTACCTCCTCAATTTGAGTTGGTTGGTTGTCTATTCAGGTATTCCACAGATGCAGGGTACATCAGGTTGATTGTGGACTTTTAATCCTCTGCTCCCGAGGCTGCTGGGAGAGATTTCCCTTTTTCTTCTTTGTTCGCACAGCTGCCGTGGTTCAGCTTCGGATTTGGCCCCGCCTCTGTGTGTAGGTCGCCTGTGGGCATCTGTTCTTCCCTCAGACAGGACGGGGTTAAAGGAGCCGCTGATTCGGGGGTTCTGGCTCACTCCGGCGGGGGGGAGGGAGGTGTATGGATGCGGGGCAAACCTGTGGTGTCAGAGGCCAGCGTGACGTTGCACCAGCCTGAGGCGCGCCGTGCATTCTCCCGGGTAAGTTGTCCCTGGATCCTGGGACCCTGGCAGTGGCGAGCTCCACAGGCTCCCAGGATGGGAGGTGGGGGTAGTGACCTGTGCTTGCACACAGGCTTCTTGGTGGCGGCAGCAGCAGCCTTAGCATCTCATGCCCGTCTCTGAGGTCCGCCCTGATAGCCTCGGCTTGCGCCCGTCTCTGGAGCTCCTTTAAGCAGTGCTCTTAATCCCCTCTTCTCGTGCACCAGGAAACAAAGAGGGAAGAAAAAGTCTCTTGTCTCTTCGGCAGGTCCAGACTTTCCCCTGACTCCCTCCCGTCTAGCCATGGTGCACTAACCCCCTGCAGGCTGTGTTCACGCCACCAACCCCAGTCCTCTCCCTGCACTCCAACCGAAGCCGGAGCCTCTGCTTCCAGCCCCCGCCCACCCCGGCGGGTGAGCAGGCAAGCCTCTCAGGCTGGTGAGTGCTGGTCAGCATCAATCCTCTGTGTGGGAATCTCTCCGCTTTGCCCTCCGCACCGCTGTTGCTGCGCTCTCTGCCGCGGCGCCGAAGCTTTCCCCCTCTGCCACCCGCAGTCTCCACCCGAGAAGGGCCTTCCTAGTGTGTGGAAACCTTTCCTCCTTCACAGCTCCCTCCCACTGGTGCAGGTCCTGTCCCTATTCTTTTGTCTCTGTTTATTCTTTTTTCTTTTGCCCTACCCAGGTACGTGGGGAGTTTCTTGCCTTTTGGGAGGTCTGAGGTCTTCTGCCAGCGTTCAGTGGGTGTTCTGTAGGAGTTGTTCCACGTGTAGATGTATTTCTGATGTATCTGTGGGGAGGAAGGTGATCTCCACGTCTTACTCTTCCGCCATCTTCCCCCTCTCCCTGCACAGTATGTATTTTTGATGTTGCCAGTTTTCCTAAAGAATAGAAAATGTTGCCTTTTACTCAATAGCTTTGATTTTGTGCATTACATGCTACACGTTTTCTTTTTCCTGTAACAAATATTAAGCATGTTGACACCTACAATGTCCCAGCATGGCCAGGTGTCCCTTAGGATGTCATTACTAAGAATCACATAATTTTTAAGTGTTCATACTTTTAAAAATAATATATAACTTAAATATTAAAACTAAAACATTAATCCTAGTGGAAATTTGTGAAAATGATAATGGAAATCTATCTAGTGCTGACTTAAAGGTGTCTATGCTTCCTGAAATCCTGTATTCTTTCTTCTCTTTCATTGTTTATTCAAACGTGTGTATGTGAGTGTTGGTGTGTCTATGTTCATGTGTATCTCTGTGTATCTGTAGGCATACTGTTTTATTATGACTTCAGGTATTCAAGGCATCGTTCTTGCAGGATGCATTATTCTGCAGAAAGCACGATGATATCGATGTCTGTTGAGATAAATGAACTGATGTACTTACTCAGTATATTGGTTTAAATGCCCCCAGCACACAAAAAAAGAAAAGCAAAAAACATTCTCTTCATTTCTATTTCTTTCTGTCTTGCATACTTACTCACAAACTAGTAAATGTGCACATAAAGCTAAACCATTACATACTTTTAAATACTTTTTTATGGTGTCTTCTTAATGATCGTTTGTTCCCTTTGCTTTCTGAAAAATGGGAGCACTATATGAGCTACATAAAACTCACACGAAGTAGGTATGTTTGAAACTAACTACGGTGACCCTTTTTCTCAAGTAATGTTAAGCATTGTTGAAAAACTCTAGACGAAGTTTTATTTTAATTTCTCTCTTTAAATGAAACACTCCCACAGCCTTTCTAGGACCCTATCTGTAAATATCAGGGTCAGTTGGGTGAAAATATTTACAAACAGCTTTGTTTCATGTGAAGAGGTGTCAGGAGGAGAAAAAGGAAAGACCTTTACCCAAATTCTCAAACTGCATGCCAAGTTCAGTCAGAATCATAATTAACAGGAATGCAAGCTGGCACTGTGGTTCAAACATAAAGTCAAAATTAACAAGAAGGGAGGGTTGCATGTGGATGGATTATGAATAGACAATTTGTAGTTAAAATGTGATAGATGGTAGATTGCATACATACATACATACATACACACATATTTACATAAACATACTCAGGATTAAACCCATAGATAGAGATGTAAATCGGATTGAGAGTTCAGGGCTCTGGGAAGGGAGTGTGCTGTTTTAACTTTTTTCTAGTTCCTGTTGCTAAGGCTGACTGAGGTGTGGAAAGAAGCCTTAGTAAGTGAATATTAATGGTTCACATGTGACTAATAATAATTCATTGAACATGTATACATGCATATGCTGTGCTATATATTTTGTCTTTAATCCTTGCAATAGTATTGTGAGGGATGTACAACTTTTATCCCCATTGTACAGATGGTGAAACAGAAGCTTGTAGAAGATAAATATCTTGTTCAAGCTCATAGAGCTACTAAGGCAGTGACAGAGTACGGATTTGAACTCAGGTCTCTCTGACTCTAGCCTCTGATATCTCAACCACTACACTTGTACTGTCAAATATGGTACTCACTAGCCACTTGTGGCTATTTAGATTTAGATTAATTAAAAGTCAGTAAAAATTTAAATTCACTTCCTCAGTCTCACTAGTCACATTTCAAATGCTCAGTAGCAACATGGATTTAGTGACAACCACATTGGCCAGGACAGATACAGATTACTGTCATTGCAGAAAGTCCCCTGGGACAGTGTTGCAATAGACTGCACTGTTTTATCAGAAATTATTTATTCTCCTACCTGATGCAATAGGGCTTATTTCAAAGCCAAATAATTACCAATCTTCTTCAAAGAGATTACAGTTCAGGTTGACAAATTCTCCTTCCCTATTCAGGGTTTCTTTGCTTCAGCACTATTGACATTTTGGGCTGAACGATTCTTTGTTATGAGGGGCTATCTTGTGCATTTTAAGACATTTAGTAGCAGCATCCCTGGCCTCTACTCACTGGATACTATATATTGATAGCATCCCCTCCCAGTCATGGCAGTCAAACATCTCTCGACATTGCCGTATGTCCTCTGGGGAACAAAATTATTCCTAGTTGAGAACCACTTCATGATGTCACTTATAATAATATGTGACAAAGGAAGCAAGTTCAGTAAAGTCTGAGAAGACCTTTATTTAAAAAAATACTTTTTTATAAAAATCTTTGCACTTCCTGCACCTATAGCAGTGAGTAGCCAGAGCCAGTGAGGCCACCAGAAAGCTTCCTTTCTTGCCAGCCATTGTAATTTTCAGGGCTCTGCTTCTCTCAGCTAGCTTGGTGGGCTGTTTTCTGGAGACCCTGTGGATCTCTCCTGTAATACACTGACCAACTAAATTTAAAAAAAAAAAAGAATCAATGAATGAAAGAACAAAGAAATGTACAGATATGTACCACGTGCCAGGACCTGTCACTCTATGACCTTTTCGCAATATTGTATTCTCATGGCATCAATCTTAGTTTGGTTTTCCCCCGGAAGCAGACCCTGAAACAAAGTATTTGTACACAAGTAGTTTATTTGGAAGGTAGTCCCAGGAAGAACCAGCAGTGGAGTGGGTTAGTGAGATAGACAAGGGAACATGAGGAGTAAAGTGTGTGTTATTAATTCAGTTACACCAATGGGTAACTGGAACTTAATCCCACCGAGGAATTCTGAGACTCAGTGAGGATGGTGTGTCTCAGAGTTGTCCACACAACCCACACAAGGGGCAATAGAACTAGGGTATTTATAGACCAACATGAACCAGTCATGGAATAAAGACTCCTGGGAGGTGGCATGTGGCCAAGTTAGGTTCCCCCTTTATTATAAGTGCTTTATATAGATTAACCCATTTAATTGTCACAATTTCTTGCATGTGTGTTATTAAGATAGTAATTTTACAGATGAGGAAGTTAAGGCAAAGGATGACTTGTTAAAGATTACACCACTAAAAAGAAGTGAGCAAATCTAAGGAATCTGACCCTGGGAGCCATGCTCTTAATGATTATACTATTTTGTCTTCAGACAGAAGAAGGGATGGATACATATAGCTAATTGTGCTGTTTTTAATAAGAAAATGACAACAGGCAAACTTGCAGTACAAAATATCATGGGCAAAAGAGGTAACACTGACAGAGAACTTTCATGATCAGCATAGAAAAGAAGGACATAGTTTCTATCTTTGGAGGGAGCGACATATAGATGGTATAATGGCTCTCAAAATCAAGAAAATGGAAATAATAAAACTTAAGACAGAGGCTTAAATTTAGACCAGAGCAATAGGCATTTTTAAGCAAATTGTTTCTTAAATATTTTAAAGTATGTGACAAGAGGCAGTCTTAAAAGCTTTCTCTCCAGGAAGCTCTAGAACCATTAAGATAACGAGGAAGATAGTGTCCTGTACTCACAGATTTAAGGTACAGAGATTCAGGATGTCAGCGTGGACAGAAGACCACCAGCGGAGAATTAAAGAGACAGGAAACCAAGGGGACAGTAGAGAGCCTGACCAAGGGAAGCTATCACATTGGGACTGGAAGACCTCATCTGAAAAAATAAGGATTTCTGGAAATCAACCTCATTTTATTCCCAGGAGCTACTCCTTAATTCCTTCTCTTATGGAAAAGCACAGACTTTTCTACCTGGAGAGCACAGCAACCCCAAGTTATATATTCATATGCCCTGTCCTCTAATGTAGAGCAGGTACACATGAAGCTCCAGAAACAGCTTCAGAATCTATGGTTGTCCAAAGTATGTGTGCACATTAATGCTTAATAATGGCCCTCTACTGAATATTTAAATAAAATTTAAATTTAAATGACTTTCAAAAATATGAACTGTTGGCTAAGAAACAAGGCAGTTCTTTAAGGATTTCTCAGAAACAGTCTGGCTTCAATTGTCCACATGAGCCACAATATTTTGACAAAATGTCAAAAGGAGTCAAATTATACATAAGCATCCCCTTCCCCTTCACCCCCAGCCCCACAGGCGTCCACTTATCTGCCTTCGTTCTTCCCTCTGGCATCTTGCCAGGGTTTTTGATCCTCGTTCTGTGACACTCTGGAGTCTCCAAGTACCTTAAGGACTATAAGATTCCCATAATGAGATTAATTTTAGTTCACCTCAATTTAAAAAGCAAATATATGTCAGACTGTACTTTTAGGAAGAGAAAATGACACAGTGAAATTAAAGGTCTTTGCCTCCTGACAAGCTGACAGGGCTGACCTTGAGCAGAAGTAGATAATATTTTCTCTGGGGTGTCTTCCCACCTCATGCTAGTCAGCATTCACTTCCCAGGAGTCTACTGCTATCTGTTGGCTTGCTCCCATCTGTAATGAAAAGGACAGTGCAACATCAACTGCATGCTAGACCCTACCCTGGGAAATTAATGCATCTCTGATCTACACAGAAACCCTGCAAGTCAGCTGTTGAACTCCCATTTTACAGATCAGGAAAATCTTTCAGAGAAGTTAACTGTTTTGCTTAAATATCTTGAGTAATAAATGAATTGGCTTAGAATCAAAGATTTCTCTGGCTCCAAATCCCTTCTTATGTGCTAATGAGGAGAGAAAAATTCCTTTTGTTGTTGTTTTTCTTCTCTCTTTAACCTTTGCCCAATAAGATGTTCAATTATACATTAGAATCTACCTCTAAAGCATTGCAAGGCAGGCTAGCCCTTCTGGAAACACCAAACAGAGATGATGAGAAATTAAAGGTTTGAAATCAAGAAGTCCAGAACAATACAGGCTGATTTGGTGGGCAGTGGGGTTCCTTTATGACCACCCCTATAAAGATACACAGGACAGATGCAGACCATGGAATTGAGAAATCAGTACCCTAAAGAGCTATTAACTGAATGGTCGTAATAAAAAATCTCATAACAGAGTAGAAGCAGCAAAGTGAAAGAGCTCTAACTAGCAGAGTGAGAGGCAGGCATGTTCAGTAAAAGTAACATTAGGCAGATTTACAAAGAAAAATCCGGAAAGAAAGCAAGCATAACAACACCAGCTCTCATTCATTGAGTACTTACAATGCACCAGGCTCTATGAACCATGTTTCACATTCATCATCTCACATAACCATCAAAAATGTTATTAAAACACCCAAAGTTCTTCTGCTAGGATTTGAACCTAGATATATCTGATTCCAGGATATTTCATACCCCCATGATAATTAGAAGTGGAAGAATGTCCAATAAATGAAATCAGATGTATAAGTGATCAGTTCTTTTATGACTAGTAACTTCAAGGATTCAGATAATGAGTAATCAGTTCCCTCATACTATGTAATCATGTTCACAGTATTGGAGTTTATATTAAATTTTATGTCATCAAGAAAAGTTTACACTTTGTTTAGCCATCTTCTCTTTGAAAAGCCAGAGGTTCATTTAATGTGTCTATGAAAGTTTTTCCATTTTTATTAATGTTTACTCAATATTGACACTTTTAAGAATAAACTCCAGTCTGGAGGATGAATTCAAGGCCAACATTTTTCTTCTCAACTGTAGAGGACTGTCCTAACTGTGGCTAAACAACATCTCTTATAACCTACCTCCTTACTCTTGGTCCATTTTCTCACATTACAAATCCATGTCTTTCCAAAGTACAAGTCAGAAAATTCACATTTTCAGCCTCTTCCGCAGCTGGGTGAGACACATGACCTAGCTTCTGACAATTAGAAGCACCCGTGGAGATGTGAATTTGGAAGTGAACAACAGGAGGAAGGTGCCACACTTGCCACACATACTCCACCTCCTGCAAAGGCAGTACCCCTGGTGACCAGTCCCCATATCCTAGGTACACAGCAGCAGTGGCAGCAGATTTTTGCCTAAAGAAGTCCCCCACGCCCACTTACCTCACTCCTCACTTCTCCAACACCTTCTCCTTCTGTGGTTTGGCATAAGTCATGGCAGCATAACTTCCTAGCCTGGCTCCAATCTTCCAGGTAATTCTGAACTGATATACTTGTAAACTTAAACCTAATATACTTGTGTGCTTGAGCTAGCCAGGGTAGAGCCTTTTATTTACAGAAAAACAATAACAAAAAACCCTGACAGACACCCAAATGCAAACACATCCTCATAAAAGAAAGTAGTGCTTTTGAAGCACTACTATATTGAAGGGTACAGGTTTAGTGAAAATATAAAATATTTTCTGAATATATATTGAGGGAAAGTTTTATCTCAAGATTTTAAATTCAGAAAGTTAGAGTTCTGATAGACTTAAGTGATCATCCTAGTCTCCCTTGATCAGATTCCAGTAAGGACCTCACAAAGTTGCAACATTAGCAAGCTCATCCCTTCTTTTTCAGTTGTTTCTATATTGATTATAAAAAGATGAAAAGAGCATTTAGGTTAGATACAAGTTATATTTATAGAGCGCCTGCATGCTGTTTCATATATCAGTAGGTCATTACAACCCCAGGGAGCTGATGGCACCACCTTTCACCTTGATTGATGGGGAGAATTCTATTCTGTATCAGAGAGACCACATTGCATTGTGCTTAACGAATGGCTCAGGACCTCTATCAATAATTAATTATGTGCCCTTGAGCATTGCTATTACTTAGTCTCTTGCAAGCCTTGGTTTCTTTCCTTGTATATTGGGACTAAAATATCACTTATCTCATAAAGATATTTATGAGTAACAATTCATATAAAGTGCCACATATAGAGTAAGCACTTTACAAATGTTAGATATGCTGTACAAATATATAAATATATTTCTAACAGTCATTTACCTTCTTAAGCAGTTCTGATCTCACATTTCTTTTAGAACTTCTGATTTCTATGACCTGCTGCCACAGCATCCTGTCAAGTTCCGGCTAGATACAGTGTAAAGGCAGTCTCTAGCTTAGAATATACCCTGAATATTATAAGTTGTCTACAGCTGCCTTATTCCCAGGCAGAGGTTGCATTGCTAACTTTGTACAAGAAGCCCTGTATGGGGTGAGGATGAGGGGGGTGCTTAGGGGGAGAAAGCAAAAGCAATTTTAAATATTACTCATAAAAATTAAAGTCAAAACTCTTAGATCCATTATATGGAAGATGCCACAGTGGACATAAATCTTTAATGTGACAACAATACCACAGTACACTGCTGTTTGGCTCTACATTGAGTTAGAACACAGCCAGAATTACTTTTGGTATGGTTTCCCCCTACGTCTGATATGGCTTGAGAATAATGCCAAGTGTGCTCTAATGTTTTCTCCCAGGCTATAGACTTCAACATGGAGCCCTGTTGACTCTGCCTTCTTACTCCAGGACTTGCTTTATACCTTGCTTACTAAAGCTATAGAAAAGAGTAGGTCAGGAAATTTACCAAAGACAGGTAAATGTCCTTCTCTTTACCAGTGTTTAATCTCCCCTAATATTACAGAGGAATTACCCCAAACCTTTAACAGGTTTATGCTGGAGTATTCAAATCAGGTGGATACGTATCTTTTTGTCTAAGATTCATAGAGTAAGATGATGCAGCTTCTCTTAGTAAGATACTATGCTTAACAATTTGTATCATTAAGAAGTGGCTAGTTTAAATCCCACAGGCAATTTACTATCAATGCTAATGAACCAGACTAGATGTCTAAAAATAAGTTTGAATATATTTTAGTATTGGCAAAGTTCATTGTGTATATGTTTGTAATTCTTCTTGCACACAACTCTAATTTGTGTATAAATTACATTTCTACTTGCTTGTGATTCATTCTGAGTTTTTTCTGGCATCACCACTTACACTAATGAAACAATAATTTGGTTTGGAAAGGTCTTCCAAAGGCTGAATTTAGGATTGAAATTACAGTCAACTTTTCTGACCCATGTCATTTTTCTTTGCTATGTGGTTTAGAATCTGAGCTGCCCAATAAATAGCCACTAGTCACATGTAGCTACTTACATTTAAATTAATTTAAATTAAATTAAAAATTAAGTGCCTCAGTTGTGCTAGTCACATTCATGTGCTCAACAGCTAATGGTTAACTTAATTGGACAGTATAGAGAACATTCCTGTCTACAGGAGAAATTCTGTTCGGTACCACTGTTCTAGAAGGTATGTTAACAATGGTAAAAGCAAAGTGAAGTAATAACATTAATTCAAAGTACTCATTTGCTAGGCAGTTAAGAAGGGATTAGGTATTATTATTATCCTCATTTCAGAGTTTGAAGAAGCATGACTGGTGGGATATAATTACAAACAAGTTAAATTGTGTTTCCCACTGCCTTTCAAATACACTCAATGGGGCGAGTTTTCTTCTGGCTCCTATGTGAAAATTTAGACAGTCTGTGACTTTTCTGGTCACTCCAAGAAATTTCTACAATGACTTTAAGTCACTAAACATAGTATCAATTCAATAATTAGAATTTCTGGTCCCATGTAATTATCAAAGCTCTGAAACTGATTTAAAATTGAGGCTTCACCCTCCTTGCAGTCTGGGCCCATAGCTGGCAGGAAGATGTCATGTGATAAGGGAAGTTTGGTTGGCTTCTTCCTTGTTCTTCTGCCTCGCATATGTTTTCCTCCTCTGTCGGCTTGAATATAACAACTGGTTCTAAGATAACATTTCTATTATGGTCTGAATGTTCATGTACCCGCAGAATTCGTATGTTGAAACCTAATGTTCAGTATGATTGCATTAGGAGGCAGTCATTTTTTCTGGAAAAACGGTGATTTTGGAAGGTGATTAGGACAGGGCCAGTGATTACTTTATACTGTATCTTCTTCATGGTGATGATCAATCTCTGATCCATGGGAAACATTCACACATCCTTTGCCCTGAACAAACTCTGGGGATTTAGATTACTGGACAAAGCAGCAAGCCCTCCTGTTTCCACTACTGGAGTAGCTAGCCAGCCAGTCATTCATCCTTTCAATTAATCAGACTTGGTGATGCCAGCCCATTGTATCCTCCAAAGTCTAGGAGATACATGTTAATGAGCCCTCAGAATGGTCTTCTTAAAACTGCTATCTTGTAATTGAGGAAGCTGGAACTCACAGCATAACTCTCACCAAAGAAAATTTCCCCAGTCTCTAGCTCTGACATTTTCTTATGCCCTCAGTGTGGATGAGTAGATTATGAGCCATTTAACAGGGTTTTAAAGTATTTCCTTTCTTTTTCTTAATGTATAAACTTCAATAGTTTTTTTAGTATAGTCACAGAATTGTGCAACCATCACCATACTAAATTTGAAAACATTTCATCACTACCAAAAGAAATAGTACTGTATACATTAGCAGTCAGTCCCCATTGGTCCCAATTACCACAGCCCTAGGCACCAACTAATCTACTCTCTGCCTCTGTAGATTTGCTTATTCTCGACATCTTATTTAAATTAATACAATATATTGCCATTTGTGACTGGCTTCTTTCATTTAATCTAATGTTTTCAAGGTTTATCTATGTTTTAGGATGTTTCAATACTTAATTCCTTTTCATTGTGAAATAGTATCCATTGTATGAATACACCACATTTTATTTATCCATTCATCAGTTAATGGACATTTAGGTTGTTGCCACATTTTGGCTATAATGAATAATACACTATGAACATTTGCATAGAAGATTTTGTGTGGACATATCTTATTACTTGTCCTAGGAAAATACATAGGAGTTGAATTTCTGTGTCATATGGTAACTCCATGTTTAACATCTTTAAGATCTGACAAAGTATTTTCCAAAGGGTCTATATCATTTTACATTCTAACCAGCCATGTATGAAAGTTTTAATTTCTCTGTATTGTTGTCATCATTTATTATCTGTCTTTTTGTATTATAGTCACTCTAGTGGATGTGAAGTAGTATCCCATTTGGTTTCAATTTGCATTTCTTTGCTGGCTAATGATGCTGAGTATCTTTTCATTTGCTTATTGGATATTTGTATATCTTCTTTAAAGAAATGTCTATTCAGATACTTTGACCATTTTTAAATTCAGTTATTTTTTAAAAGTTATTCATAGAGGGGCTTCCCTGGTGGCTCAGTGGTTGAGAGTCCGCCTGCCGATGCAGGGGACATGGGTTCGTGCCCCGGTCTGGGAGGATCCCACATGCCGCAGAGCAGCTGGGCCCGTGAGCCACGGACGCTGAGCCTGCATGTCCGGAGCCTGTGCTCCGCGACGGGAGAGGCCACGGCAGTGAGAGGCTCGCGTACCTTAAAAAAAGAAAAACAAAAGTTATTCATAGAGATTTTTTAAATATATTATGAATATAAAACATTTATCAGAAACATGATTTGCAAATATTTTGTCCTATTATGTATTTTGTCTTTTCACGCTTTTGATGGCATTGTATGTTGCACAGAAGTGTTTGATTTTGACAAACTCCAATGTATCTTTATTTCTTCTGTTACTTGAGCTTTTGGTGTTATATACAAGGTTTTGCCTAACCCAAGGTCACAAAGATGTATTTTCTTGTAGGAGTTTTATACTGTTAGCTCTTATATTTAGGTCTGTGATCCATTTTGGGGTATTTTTGTATATGATTTAAAAAAGGGGCCCAATTTCATTCTTTTATATATGGATATCCAGTTGTTCCACTATCATTCACTGAAAAGATTATTCTTTATCATATTGAATTCTCATAGCCCCCTTGTCAAAAATCATTTGAACATAAATATAAGAGTTTATTTCTGGACCTTCAGTTCCATTCCATTGATCTATATGTCTGTGCTTATGTCTTAATTTCTGTAACTCTGCAGTAAGTTTTGAAATCTCCTTAGGAAGTGTGAATCCTGCAACTTTGTTCTTCATTTTAAAGATTATATTGACTATTCATTTCCATATGAATTTTAGGAATGGCTTGTCAATTTCAGAAAAGCAAACTGAAGTTGTGATAAGGATACAATGAATCTGTATCATCTGGGGCAGTATTGTCATCTTAATATTATTTTGATACAGGAGCATGGAATGTCTTTCCATTTATTTAGGTCTTCTTTTATTACTTTCAACAATGTTTCGCAGTTTTCAGAGTACACGTGTTACATTTATCTTTTTATTAAACTTTTTCTAAACATTTTATTTTTTGGTGTTATTTTACAAGAAATTACTTTCTTAATTTTATATTCTGATTATTTATTTCTAGTTTACAGAATACAAATGATATTTGTATAATGATATTATATTCTTCAACCTTTCAGAGCTCCTTTATTATTTACACAAGTTTTTGTGGACATTCTTAAGGATTTTCTGTATTTAAGATCATGTCATTGGCAATTAGAAATAGTTTTCCTTTCCTACATGGATGCATTTTATTTATTTTTGTTGCCTGACTGCCCTTGGTAGAACATTCAGCACAGTGTTAAATAGAAGTAGTGAAAGATAGCCTTGTCTTGCACCTGATCTTGGGGGAAACTATATAGACTTTCATCAGTAAGTATGATGTTAGCTATGTTTTTTGTTTTTCTTTAATAGATGCCCTTTATCTGGTTGAGAAAGTTTCTTTTTATTCCAAATTTATTGAGTGTTTTAATCATAAAACAAAGTTTGATTTTGTCAAATGCTTTTTATGTTTCTCTGGAAATGATGATGTGTTTATTTTCCTTTATTCTGTTAATATGATGTGTCACATTAATTGCATTCTAGGGATAAATCCCACTTTGTTATAGGGTATAATTCTTTTTATATGTTAATAAATTTCACTTGCTAGTATTTTGTTCAGGATTTTTACATATATATTCATTAGGATATTGCTCAGTAATTTTATTTTTTATGATGTCTTTGTCTGGTTTTGTATCAGGATAATACACGATCTCATAGAATGATTTTGGAAGTATTTCCTCCTCTTCTATTTTGTAGGAAGTTTGTGAAGGAGTCACATTAATTGTTCTTTAAATTTTACAGTTTACTAATGAAAAGTCATCTGGGCCTGGGATTTTTTTATGGAAAGTTTTTTAAATTACTAATTTAATCTCCTTGCTTTTATAGATATATTCACATTTTCTGTTTCTTCATGAATTGATTTTTGTAGTTTATGTCTTTCTAGGAGTGTATCCATTTCATTCAGGCTATCTCATTTGTTGGTATACAGATTTTATAATATTCCCTAATATTGCTTTTTTTTCTTGTAAGGTTGTCAGCTATGTCCCTCTTTAATTCCTGATTTTAGTAATTTGAGGTCATCTTTTTTTCCTTAGTTAGTCTGCATAAAGGTTTGTCAATTTTGTTGATCTTTTCAAAGAAATAACTTTTCATTGATTTTCTCTGTTGTTTTTCTTTTCTGTATTTTCTTCATATTCACTCTAGTCTTTATTATTTTCTACCTTCAGGTTTAATTTTCTCTTCCTTTTCCAATGTCTTATGGTGGAAGCTTAGGTTATGATTTGAGATACTTCATTTTAACATAAGTATTTACAGGTATAAATTTCTCTCAGAATACTGCTTTCATTGCATTTCCTAAGTTTTATTAGGTTGTGTTTTCATTTTCATGTAACTCAGAGTACCTTCTGATTTCTCTGGTAATTTCTTCTTTGATTTATTGGTCATTAAGAATTATATAATTTACACATATTTGTGATTTCTTTTATGATTTGTTTTGTGATTTCCTTTATTTTCTCTTATTGAGTTCTAACATACTTTATCTGGTTTCAATCCTTTTAAATTTATTTTGGCCTCACAATAAAAACGTTCTCTAGGGTCTATGCTAGAGAATGTTCCGTGTGCATTTGAAAGGAAATGTTCTGCTGTTTGGGGGGTGTAGTGTTTTATAGACGTTCTATAGATGTCTGTTAGGTATAGTTGGCTTCTGGTGTTGAAGTCTTCTATTTGCTTGTTGATCTTCCATACTTGTTACATCCCTTATTAAAAATGAGGTGTTAACATCTCCAACTATTATTGTTGAATTGTTTGTTTCTTTCTTCAATTCTGTCATTTTGCTTCATGTATTTTGGGACCCTGTTAGGTGCATGTGTGTTTTTAAGTATTATATCTTAATGGGTTGATCCATCTATAAACTCTACAATGTCTTTGAAAATGTGCCACATAGTCTGAAACTTCATTTTGGCTTATGGTGCTTTGGGAACTTTCATTTAACATTTAGTATTCTGTCTTAGAAGTTAGGTTACTTTCCCAGTGTTAGGAACCTAGGAAGGGAAGTCAGTGCATACTATTATGCTAATTATTTAAATATCTCCTGCTTTGTTCCTTGGCCCAAGCCTTTTTTTTTTTCAGACTTTTCTTCCAGAAATGCATCCTTTCAGAATTCTTTTTCTTAATTTAAAATTTTATTTTCTTTATTTTTTTATACAGCAGGTTCTTATTAGTCATCCATTTTATAAATAATAGTGTATACATGTCGATCCCAATCTCCCAATTCATCCCACCACCACCACCTCCCCTGCCACTTTCCCCTGGGTGTCCATATGTTTGTTCTCTACATCTGTGTCTCTATTTCTGCCCTGCAAACCAGTTCATTTGTACCATTTTTCTAGGTTCCACATATATGCATTAATATACAATATTTGTTTTTCTCTTTCTGACTTACTTCACTCTGTATGACAGTCTCTAGATGCATCCACATCTCTAAAAGTGACCCAATGTCGTTCCTTTTTATGGCTGAGTAATATTCCATTGTATATACGTAGCACATCTTCTTTATCCATTTGTCTATCAATGGGCATGTAGGTTGCTTCCATGACCTGGCTATTGTAAATAGTGCTGCAGTGAACATTGGGGTTCATGTGTCTTTAGAACTATGGTTTTCTCTGGGTATATGCCCAGTAGTGGGATTTCTTGGTCATATGGTAATTCTATTTTTAGTTTTTTAAGGAACCTCCATACTGTTCTCCATAGTGGCTGTATCAATTTACAGTGCCACCAACAGTGCAAGAGGGTTCCCTTTTCTCCACACTCTCTCCAGCATTTGTTGTTTGTAGATTTTCTGATGATGCCCATTCTAACTGGTGTGAGGTGATACCTCATTGTAGTTTTGATTTGCATTTCTCTAATAATTAGTGATGTTGAGCAGCTTTTCATGTGCTTCTTGGCCATCTGTATGTCTTCTTTGGAGAAATGTCTATTTAAGTCTTCTGCCCAGTTTTTGATTAGATTTTTTTTTTTAATATTGAGCTGCATGAGCTGTTTATATATTTTGGAGATAAAGCCTTTGTTCTTTGATTCATTTGCAAACATTTTCTCCCATTCTGAGGGTTGTCTTTTCATCTTGTTTGTAGTTTCCTTTGCTTTGCAAACGCTTTTAAGTTTCATTAGGTCCCATTTATTTATTTTTGTTTTTATTTCCATTACTCTAGGAGGTGGATCAAAAAAGATCTTGCTGTGATTTATGTCAAAGAGTATTCTTCCTATGTTTTCCTCTAAGAGTTTTATAGTGTCCAGTCTTACATTTAGGTCTCTAATCCATTTTGAGTTTATTTTTGTATATGGTGTTAGGAATTGTTCTAATTTCATTTTTTTACATGTAGCTGTCCAGTTTTCCCAGCACCACTTACTGAAGACACTGTCTTTTCTCCATTGTATATCCTTGCCTCCTTTGTCATAGATTAGTTGACCATAGGTATGTGGGTGTATCTCTGGGCTTTCTATCCTGTTGCATTGATCTATATTTCTGTTTTTGTGCCAGTACCATAATGTCTTGATTACTGTAGCTTTGTAGTATGGTCTGAAGTCAGGGAGTCTGATTCCTCCAGCTCTGTTTTTTTCTCTTTGTGTCTCCATACAAATTTTAAGATATTTGTTCTAGTTCTGTAAAAAATACCACTGGTAATTTGATAGGGATTGCATTGAATCTGTGGATTGCTTTGGATAGTATAGTCATTTTCACAATATTGATTCTTCCAATCTAAGAGCATGGTATATCTCTCCATCTGTTTGTATCATCTTTAATTTCTTTCATCAGTGTCTTTATTGTTTTCTGCATACATGTCTTTTGTCTCCTTAGGTAGGTTTATTCCTAGGTATTTTATACTTTTTTTTGCAGTGGTAAATGGGACTGTTTCCTTAATTTCTCTTTCAGATTTTTCATCATTAGTGTATAGGAAGGCAAGAGATTTCTGTGCATTAATTTTATATCCTGCTACTTTATCAAATTCATTGATTAGCTCTAGTAGTTTTCTGGTAGCATCTGTAGGATTCTTTATGTATAGTATCATGTCGTCGGCAAACAGTGACAGTTTTAATTCTTTTCCAATTTGGATTCCTTTTATTTCTTTTTCGTCTCTGATTGCTGTGGCTAAAACTTCCCAAAATATGTTGAATAATAGTGATGAGAGTGGGCAAACTTGTCTTGTTCCTGGAAGTAAGCATTTTTTTCTTGGTTTTTTTTTTTTGGTGATAAAAGTTTACCAACATACTAAATTCTTTCTTTATGGAGAATAACTGAATTAGATAATACATTCAGAATATAGAATATTACACAGCTGTGTAAAATCATGTTATACTGCTCATATTGACTTGGAGAAAGTTTCATTTGTAGGCAAAGTATTTGGTATAATTTAACTGTTTATTAAAGAACAAAAATAAAAGATATACATATATGTGTATATATAGTTACATATATACTTATATCTATACATATATATACACACACACAAGTTGTATGTTTGTATGAAATTAGAGTAAAATGAGGAAAGCTGCGTCACCAATATGTTAGTATCTGTTACCTCAGGGAATGACACCTTTTGGTAAGAGAATATCGTTACTTTTCACTTTGTATATTTGTGTTGTTTGACTTGTTACAAGAAGCAGGTATGACATTTCTAATTTTTAAAATTCAATATATATTTTAAAGACATGGAAGAGAAAAAATAGATGAGGGCAAAGGAAAAGAAACAGCAAGAGAAGATGGTAGAAGAAATATCACAGGTAAGTCTGAAATAGAGTAGAAGTAAAATGAGAAAAACTCAGCACTAGATCATGCACTTTAGGTCAGTTAGTACTGTTGGATGAAGAAAGGGAAACACCTAGCAGCCTCACTTCTCCACTGTGGGAACATTTCCTTTAGCAACTGCAGGCACCTGACCATACCTGAAATCTTTCATTTTTACTCTGCTCTTACTTGTCAAATAATACTTCTTCTTTCTGTGGCAAGTGCCATTCTGCGTTTTCACTGCCCTTGAAGAAAGACACTGTGGTGTGAGAGACATCAAATTCCAATCAAGCTTGCTTCTGGAAATGAAACATGAGCATTTGGTTTTAAAATCAGTCAGGAGATTTCCATCAGAGTGGCCCTTCACTGAAGATAATTTGGTAGATGTTTATAAAACTCAATCCCATTATATAAGTTCATCCCTAGATGATATTTAATAATCATGAAATATCATTGTCTTTTTTACTTAAAAATGGCAATGGCAGTAAAGGAAAGAAACAAAGAATAGGCTTAGAATGCATTCATGGTCTGTGAAATATCCCTATACCACCAATTCGCTTATTATTTATCAAAGCAACACACACACACACACACACACACACACACACACACACACACACACACACA
>NW_020837950.1:19717960-19782064 GCF_003676395.1 Aethalodelphis obliquidens | reverse complement strand
ACACACACACACACACACACACACACACACACACACACACACACACATAATGTCCATAAGGAACAAGCTAGAAAATATGCATTTACAAATTTGGAGTATAAACCATATTGTGTCATTATAATGTTAAGGTTTCGAACAATCTTTATCTGTAAAGTGATTTTAGATACGATGTGCAAAAAAAGAAGCCCTTTTCTTTACCATAAATATAAAAGCCATGTTTTACAAATATTAACATACAGTGCTACTTAATAAATTTGATAAAAGTAATTTTTTATTTTCAGCTTTTCCAAGAAAAGTCCCTAGGAGTTTTTCCCTTAATATATTAAAAGAAGTTGTTGTTCCTACAGATCTTTAAAATATACATATTTTGCGGAACTCAAGAGGTCTGATGCAGGATAGAAAATGCTGAAAAGCAATTCTAGTAAATTGTATTTGTTTATAATTCTTCACATTTTAATTTACATATTTAAACAAGAGTCTTTATTACTTAAATTCATTTTTTTAAATTCTCTAAAAAACAAAAACAGCAATGGTAGTATTTAGTGTACCTCTAATTCTTTTATATGTGATTTAGTTTCTAAATTCAATCATCATTATATATTTTAAGGCCTATCTTGTGTCTCAGTCTTTCAGTCCTGGCATTCCATGTTTGTCCTTCTTGGAGTGTTGCAGTTATGCCTAAGGGTTATTTCTGTTCTTAGTGGTATCTCTCAGAAGATGCCCAAAAGCAACATTGACTGTTTCCACTCCATTCCTTATTTAGGATACCATAAATCAAGCTACTTCTATATATAATTTCCTCTAAATAATGCTATTTAATACTTTTGACATGTCTCCATTTGTACTTAAATATAGTCACAAATAAACATATATATATATTTATGTATATCTAAGTATAACAAATTTAATAAAAATCTTTATTAAAATATTAACATTTATATAATTAGATGACAAATCACCTATAAACTTCCATGCAAAGAGGTTTCTAAATAAAGACAGCTAGCAAATAATACAATTAAATAGAAAAATACTATCTTCTTAAAGAGTAATCATCATGAATTGAAATACAGTAAGTCCCCTACATACGAACTTTCAAGTTGTGAACTTTCAAAGATGCGAACATGCATTCACATGTCCAATCATGTAAGTTAGTTCACGTGTCTGGTGTACATTGTCACGTGCGTCCATCCTCTATGAGTTGTTGCGCTTTTGTGTACTTTACTGTACAGTACTGTATAGAGTACAGTAGTACAGTATCTTTATTTCAAACTAGATCTGCAAGAGGACGACTTCATTGAACTTCTTGCTGTGCAACACGAGGTGCTTTCTAATGACGACCTGATGTAATTGGAGGCCCAGAGAAAGGATGAAGAGAGACAAGAGGAGGAAGAAGTAACTGAAGAACTGAAGAGATTCAGGACACAGGAAATGGCAGGGGATTTTCTTTATTTGAGGAGGCACTGTTAGTTTTTGAGGCACAGGACCTGAACTTAGAATGGTACACGAAGGTTGCAGCAGCCGTTCAGAATGCAATCCACTGCTACCATGTCATCTATGACAAGAAAAAAAGAGCTACTACCCAGACATCACTGGATTGTTTTTTCAAGAAGCTAGATAGAATTGAACCCAGCAAGGAACCAGAACCTGTGGCGTCAATGTCAGGAGTGAGTGAAATTGCCACTTGCCCTCCGTCTCCTATTGCTGACGATCCTTCGGCTCTACCATCTCCCACCTCCTCTCCCTCCTCCAGTTAGTAACTCTTCTTGCCTGTTCACTAGATGCTAGACCCTGTATGCCAGCTGTTGTACTGTACAACTGTGTCTTTCAAGGTATTGTACTGTAATATTAAAAAAAGTTTTCATTATTTTTTGTGCTTGTTTTTTATGTATTATTTGTGTGAAAAGTATTATAAACTTATTACAGTACAGTACTATATATCTGATTGTGTTAGTTGGGTACCTAGGCTAACTTTGTTGGACTTAGGAACAAATTGGACTTAAGAACGAGCTCTTGGAATGGACCTCGTTCATATGTAGAGGACTTACTGTATGCCAGAACCTCCCTGTCTTATAACTTCAAGTTCATGATTGGTCCTTTTATTTACCACATTATGCTGTGCATTTATTCTTCTGTTGGTGTATATTGTTAATATCATTGGTTCATATTTACAATTGAATGTTTGAATGCTTGCTTAGTTTTCTGTCTCCATTTATTTGTGATAACAGTTATGCTGTTTATTTTAATGAAAGAATGATAATAATATGTATTCAGCACTGTCTCTGGGCCAGCACCATTCTAAGCACTTTGTATAGATTTTACTTTTTGTCTTTCTCATAGGTAGTTTCTACTTTTATTATTTCCATTTTATAGAAGAGAAATCTGAGTCACAGAGAGTTTGTACAACTTGGCCAAAGTCACAGAGTTAAGCATCAGAAGACTCTAACTCCAAAGCTTCAATGATTAGTTAGTAAATAACACCTGCTCTATAGACTAGATGTTTGAAATGCAGAGAGTTGAAAATCATGTATATTAGATATCTATTTCTGCATAGCACAATACCCAAAAAGCTAGTGGCTTAAATCAACAAAACGTATTATCTCACAGTTTCTCTGAGTCAGGAAATTGGGAGTGGCTTAGCCGGTGCTTCTGGTTCAGGATCTATCACAACAGTGCTTGGTGTCTGCTTGGTCTGTGGTCTCAACTGAAAATATGACTGGGGAGAATCCTCTTCTAAGCTCACTCACATGGCAGTTGGCAGGTCTCAGAAGATCCAAGCACATCGGGTGACTATTGGCAGGCTTAAGGTTCTTGCTGAATGTTGGCCAGAGATAACAGTTCCTGTCCATTTGGGCCTCTCTATGGAGTTACTCCTAACTGACAGCAGGTTTCCTCAAAGACAACAAAGGAGAGAACAAGAGACACTCCAGGTGCAAGCCACAGTCTCTCTTTAACCTAATGTTGGAAATGACACTTTTACTTTCACTATAATCTCTTTATTAGAAGTGAGTCACTAAATCCAGCCCACCAAAGAGGAGGAGATTACATGAATACCAAGGAGCAAGGATAATTGGGTGCCATCTTAGAGGCAGTCTACCAATCATGAGAACTCTCTTTTAATTTAGAATCTGCTGCAAAATAGTTACGACTTCAGCAAGTCACAGTCACTAATTTTCTCATCAAGCACATGATGATAATAACCAGTCTGACCAAAGTCTTGGGGCTATTCAAGGAATAAAAGAAAAATCATAGATATGAAAAGTTAAGAGCTTGATATAAATATGACTTTACTATATTATTTTTCAAAGGCAAGGGATTATGACTAACTCATTTTGATTAGATCATATCTCTTCTCCATTTAGTTCCTCATTATACTGAATATCAGTACTAAATTTCACTTTCATCTTATATCCAAAGATAAGCAAGTAATCAGAAAATGTGTGAAATGGCCAAAGGAATGCAAACTAATATTTGTGAAGCATAACTCTTATGTTGATCTCTGTGCTGAGCACTTTATATACATGATCTCAGTTAAATCCTCACAATTACTTTCTTAGGGAATAGCCCCTCTATTCCTTCTGCAGGATTCTGACCCTTATAGAAGGAGCACAACTAATGATCAGACAGAGTAGCTCTATTTTTCCTCACTCTTGGCCTCCAAGGCAAGTCCATGCTAGTATCTTTCATTTTGCCCCATTCAGAGATTTTTAGAGATATAGAAATAACCTTATTAATCTTGTTCATTTTTTTTTACCTCTAGGCAATATCACAGTCTCCAAAAATCCCATAAATATCCATCTATCATTTTCTTTAAAATCTCCAGAAAAAGAAACCTCCTTGTTTAACATGTCACATCACATTGGTTCAGTGCCTGCAGTACAGTGGCTCAGGCTTCCTCATATGTTGCTCCACATACATGTATGTCCTCAGGTTGGATCACAGTGCTTCAAAAATGGAGATAACACCTTTTATAAAGCATAAAGTAATGAATCTCTCCCTCATTCTCTCCCTTTCAGATATGCACACATACGTGCACACAATATGCATAATATGTACACCCATATGCGTACACACACTTAAATCAATTATTGGAATGACCATTTCTTATAATGAGCAGCACCTTCAAAGAATAAAAGGAATAGTCACAAAAATGCCTCAAGTACCTGGAAGAGGAAATCCTAGAATGTTCAGAGCACTTGCAGTATCATGGAAGTAACTGCACAACTTTTCAAAGTGACAAATTTGAAGGTACCTGAACTTATTAGATGCTAGACTCTGATTTGCTAGCTTTCAGAAATGCCTTTAATAATTTTGTATTACATCATAGTTAGCCCTATCCTAGAGGAGTGTTGTTCTCCATGAGAAGTCAAGGCATAAATACATTCATACTAAACAAATTAAATGTGTGATTTATGTGTGATTATATTCCATGCTGGTTAAGATTAAATTAATGAAATTACTTGGGTCACATCATATACTTCTGCATCTCCCATAGTCCCTTGCTAATGTTTAGGTACAAAGTAGGTACATAACATGAGTTTAAATTAAATTTTATGTGTGAAACTGACTACTGATGAGCCACTCTGGCATTTTCAAATGATACACCCCAAACTTTACCATAACGATCAATTAATTCCAAGATAAAAATCACTCCCAAATAAGCTATATATTTTAATGCTTCCTTTGAACAACTGTTGAGTTTAGAAGAGCATGAGGCAATGTAATAGAAACAAATTACTGGGTAGATAATTCAAAAAAACCACAATTCTGGCCACAGAATTTCATTTAATGTGCTGAGTGGCTTTGGTATAGTTGTTTTGCTTTCATATGATTGAGTTTTCCCATTTGAAATTGGGAAACCTAAAATCATAGAAGGTAAGTTCTGTAAGTGACTTTAGAGATATCTAGTTAAAAATCCCACATTTTAGAGATCGAGAGACTACATCCATCAAAATTTGTCTCTGAAACAAACACTCTCTAAATATCAGGAACATAAAACAGCAAGGGTTTATGTCTCACTCTTACAAAGACTACTCAAGGTTTGTGTCACTATCCTGGGCATCTCTGTATTAAATAATTTAATAAAGCTCCAATGAATTAGGCACTACTAAAACCCCTAACTCCCATGACCAGTTACTGAATTGAACATTTATTATGGTGGACCTTACCAAGGATGACCAGGGAATGTTTATGTACTCTGCATGTTGGGTAAACACTCCAGGCTGCTTTAATCTCACAATGTATATATATATTAACATGTTGTGATGGTTAATTTTATGTGTCAATTTGATTGGGCCACACAGTGCCCAGATATTTGGTCAAACATACTGGGTGTGTCCATGAGGATGTTTTTGGATGAGATTAACATTTGAATCAGTAGACTGAGTGAATCATTGCTCTCCTTAATGTGGGTGGCCCTCATCTAAACAGTTGAAGACCTGAATAGAACAGAAAGACTGAGTAACAGGGATCTTCTCCTGTCTTACCACTTGAGTTGGGACATTGAGTTTCTTTCAGTCTTTGGACTCGGACTGAAATGTTAGCTCTTCTTGAGGCGTGAGCCTGCCAAACGCAGATCTTGGGACTTCTCAGCTTCCAAAATCACTTGAGCCAATTCTTAATAATCTCTCTAGCTCTTTCTCTCTCTTTCACAAATGTGTGAGATATATGTGTATATGTATATACATATATCCTATATCTCATAGTTTCTGGTTTTCTGGAGGCTAAAGTAATACAAATTTTGGGACCAAGAGAGGGTCTAGAGAAACAGAATTTTAAGGATGAGTTTTCTGAATTGGTTCTGAGGTTTCTGGAATTGGCTTTCTAATCTGTTTAAATGTAAAGATGCTAATGAATATATTTGCAGTAGTAGAGAGAGTACTGATAGTCCATGGTGTGATTTGGCTCTAGAGATATGCAAAATAGCACCACTGGGTACTCCTAATCAACCACTTAGAAGAAGCAAGGATCTTGGTGACCCTATATTTGTTACCTTTACTAAGATATATAATGAGATTGGCTAGTTACTCCTATTGTAGCTGGATAAAGTGGGGAAAATAAGGATGAGCTCAGAGATTCAAATTCCCGCTCAAGTGCCATCCATATGCATGACCTGAAAGTTTCTGTATGTGACCTCAAGCAGATCCTTATCTCCTGTAGTTACAGTGCTGAGATTGCTGAAAATTAATGAAAGGAATAGTCACAAAAATGCCTCAAGTACCTGGAAGAGGAAATCCAAGAATTTCAAGAATCCAAAGTATTTCCTGTAGCTGGCTGAATTGCAATTCAAGTTGAACTTCCAGCTTTTCACAGTGTCTACTGTTAAAATGGAGACATTAACTGGGAAGAAATGATATGATGTGAGCTGCCCATCATGAGCTGGGTCTCATAAAGTTGGATATGCACAGCAATATCCATTATCAAATGGAAGTGATATATATATATATATACACATACATCCACACACATATATGATTGAACCCAAACAGGCCCAGAAGGCACAAGAAAGTTACATGAAGAAGTGGACCAAATGTTCATGGTCCCCACTCCTGCTACACTACCTTCTCTCTCTGTCTGCATCTCTGACCTCAGAGAGAGTTTCCTACAATCAGTTGACAGAGGAAGAGAACACAGGGATCTTGTTTACAAATGATTCTGCACAATATGCAGGCATCACCTGAAAGTGGATGGTTGCAGCTCTCTCGCCTCTTATGGGACATCCCTGAATGACAGTAGTGAAGGGAAACCTTACTAGTGATCAGAATTTCAAGCAGTACAGATGTTGTTCACTTGGCATAGAAGGAGAAATGGCCAGAAGTATGGTTATAATGATTCATGGGCTATGGCCATTGGATTGGCTGGATGCTCACAGACCTGGAAGGAATATGACTTGAAAATTGGTGATAAAAAAATTGGGGAAAGAGGTATGTGGATAGGCCTCTCTGAAAAGGCAAAAAAATATGAAGGTCTGTGTGTCCTATGTGAATGTTCACCAAAGGGTGTCCTCAGCAGAGGACGATTTTAATAATCAAGTTGATAAGGTGACCCGTTCTGAGATACCAGTCAGCATCTTTCCCCAGTCACCCCTGTTATTGCTCAATGGGCTCAAAAACAAAGTAGCCGTGGTGGGAGGGATGAAATTTATGCATGGGCTCAGCAACATGGACTTCTACTCACCAAGGCCAACCTAGCTCTAGTCACGGCTGAATGCCCAATCTGCCATCAGCCAGGTCCAACACCATTCCTGAAGGTGATCGACAACCAGCTACCTCGTGACAGGTTGATTACATCGGACTACTTCCATCATAGAAGGGGCAGTCTCTTGTTCTTATCTTAATAGAAACTCACTCTGGATGGAAATTTGCCTTCCCTGAATGTAGTACTTCTGCCAAAACTACCATCCATCAATTTACACAATGCCTTATCCACCATCCTGTTATTGTGCTCAGCATTGCTTCTGATCGAGGTACTCAATTCGCAGCAGAAGTGTAGCAATGGGTTCATGCTCATGGAATTCACTGTTCTATCATGCTCCCTTTTGGAAAGGCAGTCTCATGTGTGCAGTGTTTCCACCCCCACTTGGCCATATAAGAATGGGCCTTGGGCCTGGACCACTTCCTCACCAAGAGATAAAGAGCCCACACAGCCTGTCGCAGGCTTATCAACTTGTGTGGGAATATCTTTCTCTGTTTCTGTCTCAATAAGCGTTGCTTTTTTCTGTTTAGGCATGTACATCAATGGCCCTCAGGCAGAACCCTGCCTTTTAGCATTTCAGACTTCATGGAAGAGGAGTCAAAGTCCTTCTACTGTAGCATGAGAGGTATACATCTAGGCAAGTGGCCCTTCTTCAGCTGCTAGTAGAATGGGGGTGAGTGGATGAGATGGAACTTGCTAATCATAAGGGACCAATGTACACTACTGAAGCTGATCTTTCTCTGTCTCTTCACTATGTGAGTAAAACCCCTGTCCCATCCAGGGCTTGACGGTATTGTGTTGTCCTTAGCAACTTTGATATCAAAATGCAGTGGGCAGAAGTGTTTGGACTTCTAATCCTGGTGGCTAGCAGTGTGATGATCTTTGTTATTCCCCCACATAGTTTCAGTCCTCCCTTGGCATTGCTTAAGTGTGCAAAGTGGTTTGCTGTATATTTCCCATCATCCTGAAGTAGCTGGCTTAATAAAACTGTGAAATGGCCTTTTGAAAACTCATTTACAGTGCCAGTTAGGTGGCAGTATATTGAAGGGCTGGGGAAATGTTCTTTAGAAGGCAGTATATGCTCTGAGTAAATGTTGAATACACGGTGCTGTTTCCCTGATAACCAGGATTCACAGGAATCAAGACATCAGGAATCAAGTAGGAATCAAGGGATAGAAATTCAAGTAGCACCATTGTTACCCCTAGCGATCCAGAAACAAATGTTTGTTGCTTGTTCCCACAAGCATTATTCTGGGTTTTGTCTGTGAGGATGTTTTTGATTGGGTTTAACAGTTTAGTCAGTAGACTGAGTAAAGCAGATTTTCCTCCTTAATGTGGGTGGTCCTCATTAAATCAGTTGATGGCACAAATAGAACAAAAAGACTGAGTATGAGGAAACTTCTCCGGACTGCTTGAGCTGTGACATTGTTTTTTTTTCTAGGCTTGGGACTCAGACTGAAACATCAGCTCTTCTTGGGTTGAGTGTGCTATTTTTAGACTAGAATTTATGCCATGGGCTCTTCTGGTGTCCCCTCCCCCTCCCCCTCCCCCTCTCCCTCCCATATTATATATGCTCTGTTTCTCTAGAGAACACTAATATAATGTTAAGGAAGAAAAGATGGAGAACTGTGTGCTGGCTCTTAAATGCCTCCACCAGGAGAAGACCCATATCATTTCTGTTTATATGTCCTTGACCAATGCAATTCCCATGGCCACCCTGACTTCTAGATATATAGAAGTATAGTCCTTCCTATGCTTGAATGTAGTCAGGAATGCCCTTTGGTGAATAACAAAAAATGACTAGCACAGTAATTTAGTCCACTTATGAAGACACTCCTAGTTTGTAGTAAAGTTCTTGTCATATTACTTGTCGCTCCTTCAGGCATGTAATGAAGGTCAAGGCCATAATAGAAGATGGAGGATCAAAATAAGTACAAAAAGCATAAATTACATACAATTTGAGGGGGTTATGAATATTAATCCATTGGACTATTTATTAATTTAATATGTGTAAAGAGCCTAGAATTGTCCTTGGTATACCATAAGTGCTCAGTTAATATTACCAATTGCTCTGATCATTGTTACAAAATGGTGCTCTACAGACAAAAATTAGATGATCAATAATCGTCTTAAAGAGGGCCTCTTTGTGAAAATACCAAGATAATGATAATTGCTACCATACTGTGGCTTAACACACTATAACAATATTTTGTGGCATGGATCATAAAGGTAACGAAAACATTACAGTGAAGCAGAAATGAAATATCAATGCGTGGGATTTTTCCATAAATATTGACTGTGTGTCATCTTTGGAAATAAAGCTCCTTGGACTGAATATTTCCATCAAAACATTCTGAATTAAATGAAGGGCCCTTGAAAGTTAGGAACAAATGGCATACTTGCTTTGATCTGTCATAAGGGAGATAGGTACATTTAAATACAGCCCTATTCTATGTTTCAGTCCAGAGAGCTATGAGCAGACTGTCAGTTAAAATCAGTTACACTGGGCTTCCCTGGTGACACAGTGGTTGAGAGTCCGCCTGCCGATGCAGGGAACACGGGTTCGTGCCCCGGTCCGGGAAGATCCCACATGCTGCGGAGCGGCTGGGCCCGTGAGCCATGGCCGCGGAGCCTGTTCTTCGCAGCGGGAGAGGCCACAACAGTGAGAGGCCCGCGTACCGAAAAAAAAAAAAAAAAAAATCAGTTACACTGAAGACAGATTTTTACAAGAGAGAACCACATAAGATTAATTAAATGAAGTATATAAACAAGAAAGGTGTTTGGTGGGTCTGCTTATGGGTAAAACTTTATAAATTAATTAGATCAGTTCTCCATCATAATATAAGGTATTATTTATAATATATCAGAGCAAGAGTTTTCAAATATGAATGAACTAAATTGGATCCCCCCAGCCTCAGTCACTTAATACCTGTGATATCTTTTCATTACTTAACCTCCTTAACCTCTTTAAGTTTCAGTGTCCTCATCTTACTATGGATAAAATCATCCCCATAATCTAATAACTTCACAGGGTTATTAGGAAATTTAACCTCCTTAAGTCTCAGTATCCTCTTCAGTTCTACATAAAAAATAATCTCTGTAATGTAATAACTTTATAGGTATATTATATTAAACAATAATCTTCATAGGTTAAATGATAACCTTATGAAATGTGTTGAGAATGGTGTCTGGCACACAGATGAGCCACAATATGATAACAATTATCATTATTAAATCTGGTGCTGACATTCAGCGTCTGTTAAATTTGCAAACAGAATTCTCATGTTCCAGCCATCTATTGCTAGGTAACAAACACCCTGAAACAATAGTGGCTTAAAATAATAAACTTTTATTAATATTTCACCCAACTTTTGTGGGTCAAAATTTGTGCAAGTCTCAGGTGGGTGATTCATTGGCTCCATATGGTGCCGACTATGGTGTCAGCCACTCAGTGGTATTCAGTTGTCAGATGGACTGATCTAAAGGGTTCCAGATGGCTTGACTGGTATGTCTGGTGCCTTGGAGGGGTGACTGAAAGTCAAGGTCCAGCTGAGACTGTCACCTATAGTGCCCACATGCCATGAGGCCTCTCCAGCATGGTGGTCACAGGGTAATTAGACTTCTTAAGTGGTAGTTTACAGCTTCCATGAGAGTGCTCCAAGGGACAGGAGCTGGCACAGTGTTACTTCCACTGTGTACTGTTGGTAAAACCAGTCACATAATCTGCCCACATTCAAGGAGAGGGAACAGAGAATCAACCTCTCAGTAAGAGGAATGACCATAATTACAAGGTACACTATGAATTCTTTGTGTTATGATGAAAGTGTAGCGTTATGCATATGGATTATGTAATGTGACATTGGGTATACTTGAGTTAGAGCTTTATGGATATGGAGCGACACACATGGCGTTTAGCAACATACGTTCCATCTGTGCACTTACATATTGCAGTAGCTCCTTTCTCATATGGAACATGAAATACTGTATTTTTCAGTATTGTCATTATACTCATGAAATTGATATTCCAAAAAACCATCAGAAAACTTTTTCTGTTAATGGTCAGATAGTAAATAATTTAGGCCTTCCCGGCCACATGCTGTGTCCCTGTCCTATATTCTTTTTCTTTTGTTTTTAACAGCCCTTTGAAGGTATTAAAAAAAAAAATTCATAACACAGTGGGCCATACAAAAGCAAGCCAAGGGCCAGATTTGGCCTACAGACTGACTATAGCTTGCTGACCGCTGAACAAATGAAGAGCAATACAAGTGTAAATGGCTCCAATTCTAAACTATGAAAATGCATACAAAACAGAAATGAAGATTCTGAAAAATCTAGGATACTCAACCCTAAGTTCTCAGAACAGCATTAGGAAAAATAAAGGAAAAATAACTTTTGTTAAGAATTTAATTTGTTCTGGGCAGTATTAGGTTCTCTTATGAAATTATCATATTTACTCCCACAGCAACCAAAAAGGTGATTTGCTGTTCCCATTATATAGACAGAATTAAAATATGAGCTATTTAAAGGCAAGTATTGGACTTTACTTATGTTCAAAATCTGGCACAGGGGCTGATATAAAAAAGAATTTAAATACATGTTGGATTAGTTGAATTAAATGATGAAATATCAGGGTTCAGGGAGAGTCATCAAAAATCACAGAAGTCCAAAGTAGAGGTCTTGGAATTCAAAACCAGTTTCTTTATTTCCAAATACTTTGCCCAACTCTTTCTCACCATGCTACCAGTTGACCAACTTCCAGCACCAACAATCTGGTCCAAAAATAATTTGTTATAGCAATATGATTTCTGTCCTTAGGAAAATACCATTAAGCAGTATTTATCTATAAATTAGATTATTTAAAGTCGTAGCATTTGTTTATTTTGCAGAATTGAATTTATGATTTGGGGGATTCTCTGATGTCCATGTTTTACTCATTTAAACCACTCTCTATCTACGCTTTTAATTATTAAATGCAAGGACAGAATCAGGTTTTGTAAACTTTACATAATTTGGGTGGCCTTCCTTAAGAAAAAGTATATAGAGTAAGATACCAAAATAGTTACAAAATAAATACCTATTTAAAAATCATAAATTATAAGAAATTCCACATTTTATAGATCTGACAAATAAAAAAAAGTATCACAATGTCTCCCCCAAACCCATAACTTATTAACTAATAAATGGACTGATGACATATGCCTATAATACTACTTTTTTGAACTTTGGTATGATCAAGACTTCTGAAAAACTGATATATACATTCAATCTGAAATTAGGCATACAGAAGAGCAATTGAAATAGATTTTTAAGTGTTACTGCACTGTATTAAACTTGATAATTGAATAAATAAAACATCCTTTGACATATTGATGAATAGTTTACAGTAAGAGTTTGTCACTGAAACATTTGTTTCTTTAGGGTATCTTTATTGCATTGGTGGATACAGGGTGTGCCATTTCATGTTCAAGTGCCAGACTTTGTCAGAAAAAGATGTTTCAGATGTGCTAACTCCAATACACTGGGATGCAAAAGTCACCCAACTACACACACACTGACTCTGCAGTATTGCTGCATATTTGTTCCCTCAAACACAGGGACTCTGATAAATTCTGTAGTTGTACAGTTTCTGCTTAGAAATTGCACACACACACAGACAATCAAAAGAATAGTGTAGGGCTTCCCTGGTGGTGCAGTGGTTGAGAGTCTGCCTGCCGATGCTAAGGGACACGGGTTCGTGCCCTGGTCCGGGAAGATCCCACATGCCGCGGAGCGGCTGGGCCCCTGAGCCATGGCCGCTGAGCCTGCGCGTCCGGAGCCTGTGCGCCGCAATGGGAGAGGCCACAACAGTGAGAGGCCCGCGTACCGCAAAAAAAAAAAAAAAAAAAAAATAGTGTACATCTTCTGCCTTATTGAGTAATTCCTACAAGAGAGAATTTTTGTTTTAATTAGATGTCAATGAGAAGCACATTCTCCACTTGGAATTTTATGCCTAATAATTAGAAGAACTTTCTACAGACTTTTTTTCTGTCTCCACACACTTAAGCCTTGATTCCACTTCACCACCCATATATTTCCAGGAACCCACACTGGGGGATATTTCATTACTTTAGAATCTCTGGCACTGAACCTTTGTGCCACCACACAAGGCAAGCTCATCTAACAAGTGGGAAGCTTTGCTTCTATCTTCCTTGTGAAACAGATTTATTTAAAACATAGGAGAGAGGGTGAAAAAAAACATAGGGGAAACTTTATATCAGATGTCATTGAAAAGACAAGGATACATACTATTTCTTTCCTCCAAATAGTCAGACATGATCAGGCTAACATCTGGAGAGAGAAACAAGGAAACACTCAAAAACAGAAAAATCTAGTAAACCTCTCAGTGCTGAATTCAGATATATACTGTTGATGATATATACTGTTACTAATCACAGCTATTTGTTTAATAATGCACCAAAACACTTAATACTTTATTCATAAGTCAGCTAAATCAAAAGCTTCTAATTATATCCATATAGTGTTTGTTTTTTTTTTTTAATCTAGTCGTTTGGAGACAAAACTGAAAATCAGCTACACAGCCAAAACAAGAAATAAAAACAATAACCGTAAGTACAAAGAATCAATATTATCTTTCCAACTCACTGTGCATCAACAATACTTTATCAAAGTCCTGTTCAAACTGTTAAAATGCTACACCAGTTATGAGGGGAAAAGAGTAAAATATGTTTGCTAATGTTGAAAATCACCAGGTACAAATTTATATAGCTTTATGTAAATAGCAAAAACTTGCCTTGCATTGGAACTTGCATCTCCACCTGTGACTAAATAGAACAACTGCTGATTTATAGGGATTATAGTTGAAACCCATATTGTCTATTTGGTAGGCCTTTTAATCCAGCTTTACTTGTATAATTCATCAAATAAGTGCTGAAACAGGCATTTAGAACATATTACTGCTTTCCAAAATCAACGTGGGTCTGAAATGTATTGATGGTTTCCAGGTATTGGTCCTAGGTCAGCTTAATAATCTGTGTGACTGACAGAGTTGAACAATGATTTCATTTTAGCCATCCATGTTCCTTTCGGAAGTGAACTTCCACTTCTGCTCAGGGTTGCCCAGACTTAGTCAATGGCCTCATCTAGCCACAAGGGGGCCAAAAGAGTAATCCTACCCTAGGTCCAGAAGTCAGAAATATTTGGGGAAAGGTCCCAGGGACTACCATATAAAGATCAGCATCTATCATTGGAAAATTAATTGCTGCTAAAGTGGTCAGTCAGATTTACTGTATTACCCACCCTAGAAACATACTGCATTTTGTATTTTCTGAATACAGTGGGTTAAACTTGATTGAGTGAAGTTTTGTACCACCTGGTACTGGTAATTAACACAAGAAGTGTGATCTAGTTAGCACAGGTCAACATAGGGGCTAAAACTTATAAAGCTAACTCATAACTTTCAAGAATTCTTAGTACAAGCAAGGTCATTTATTTGAGTATTATATTCATACAAGCCATTATAATGAGATTTTTTTTCCCTGAAACCCTTAGTATATTATCTAGCTTAGAGGTCATTATTCACAGCAGCATTTGACATATCCTGCCATGGTAGTAAAGAAATGCCAAATGTCTCAAGTCCCTGCAAAGGGCATTGTAATGTTCAATTTTTACCATAGATAGTGACAGGGAACTGCTTCAGATGGCCACGAATAATAGGATATACTGTTTTAAACTATCAAGGGTCTTTTTCCCAAAAATTCACCCAGATTTTGCTAAATACTCTTTTCCTCCTAAGTTTAGATTTTTGCAAATGTATAAAAATTAGTGTAAAGTTGGAAAAAATCCACAAATTATCTTGTAAATAAAAGGCAATGTCTTCATCAATTATAGTAACTGGCTATATATATATATATATATATATCACATAAATTGTAAATCTACGCTTTATTGCATATATTTTGGCATTTAAAACTCTAGAAATCAAAAATAAAAATCTCTCAATCTGTGCTAAACTTAAAGTGAAGATTATTTCTCCCAGGTGTCACTTTAAAACCAAAAACATTGCATTTAAATCAGTAAACCACACAGCCTATAAATTAATATTTAGATAAACTCAAAATTATTTTCATGAATTTCTTTCTCTTCAACCAGAGTTTTTATACTAGCCTTATGGAAATGTTTAATAGTCATCCAAATAGGCAGTATGAATCAACTTAGTTTAGTTCTTAGCTTGTGTTCTTGTATTGATATATTGCAATATATGGCTTTGCATTACATGATTTCATGGTTTAAACAGTACAACTTGTTTTATTTCTTGGCTGGAGACCAATTAAATAACCACTGATGCAAGCAGTTACTACCTGCTTAAAAGGAAATCTGTGGTTTCCATATTTAAACTGCTGAGTTTTAATGTCCATCAAAAAGTCTGTTACTGCAATGAATAATTTAGCCATTTCAGTCTACTACACATTTTAATACTACGTGTATTTAAGACTGCAAAATATGCCTATAGTTTCTCAGTCCCAAGAATCAGAATCATACTTGCTGTAAGACAATGGTTATTTTTACTGTTTGAAATGTTATAGGTTTAAGGGACGTCATTTTTGATAATTATTTAGAGAAAGAAGACTAAAATATCAAATTTAACAGAAGTAGTTGGAGAAATGATTGATCGTAAAGAGTTCAAAAACTTTACACCTATGTAATTGGATACAGATGACCCTTTTGAAAAAGATGAAAGGTCAATGAATTTGAAGATGTAGGGGTGTCATTTCCTCAGTTTGTCCCTTGGTGGCGTTCTTGAGTCACTTTCTCCCTTCCCGTCAAACTGCTTTACATTTCTTTCCAGAACTGGCTATCATGTTTACTGTATTTAACCTTTTTCTTGTATTATCGTAAATACAGCGTCTATAATAAATGAAAGCCCCCCAGAGATTATATCTCCGACACCTACTTCTTTGTAATTCATTCTAACCCATAAACTTTTGTTGTCGTTGTTATTCCGCTTCCTGTCTCTTCTTGAGGCTTAAACTACATCACGGATCCTGAATGCTATTTTTCAGCTCAGTCACTGAAATGTTTTAACTGCAAAGTAGTTTCAAGTAAGCAAGCTTAGTTGGTATATTTAAAAAGTAAAACCAAAAACTACCGGATATTGTAAGGCTAAAATATTTGGCATGGAAAAAAAATCGTTGGCCGAGCTTTTATAAAATGTCTATTAGAATGGGATGGTATTTCTATAATCAATTCTTTTTTAACCTAGGTTTCAAAGGGACATTTCTTTTTATTGTCCTAAAACAAAAAAAAAAGGAAAAAAGAAACAAAAACAAACATCCCCAACATTTCAAAGTCTCTCAAACATTTTGGTTCATACAAGCGATGACGTCCTATCTGAGGAACTAAGGTTTTAGGACACTGATCTCGTTTCCTCTCTTCAATTCTGGCCGCAAAAGTAGCAGTAGCAGCAGCGGTCTCTTTAATTTATTGCAGCCGGTTACACTTTCGATCCCATTTCCTTCTGAACCCTTTCAGGTTGAGAAGATAAACGCAGCCTCGGGTCTGAAAAGCCGGGCGGGGTTTGTGGGTGGGAGCGAAGCCGGATATCATATTCCCTTGGTGAGGTCTTGTACCGGGGGGGATTTAGTCCCCCCGGTTGCGTTTAATGAAATTGCTGAGCACTTGAGACACTGGCTCTAAGACTGCGGAAATGGGGCGGGGGTGGGGAAGACGGCATCTCGCCTCCATTCATCCTCCGCGCCGGCTGGAGGCTGGAGTTGGAGTGTTAGTCCCTAGACAGGGGGCGGAAGAGGACTGGGAGATCCGGCCGCGGCAAGGCACCCCGAGGGCTCCCCTCACCTCGCCCACAACCCTACCCCGCCCATTCCGTTCCCTTTCCCAAGAACCAAACGACTAGGCAAATCTGCCAACACTCCTGGCTGCTCCGGCGTAAAGGTCGGAGCCGGGGACCGTGGGGGGAGGGAGGAAGTCCAGAAGGCTTCAAGGCCTCAGCAGTCTGGCGGCGCAATTCTCCATGCAGCACACGTCGCACCCATTTCCCACGCTGGTTTGGCTTGGCGGCGGAGTTGGTAGGAATGAGAGTAGGGAGGGCGGGCTGGAGACTACCTCCCGCTTGCAATGAGGAAACCACTCCGCTGTGAAGGACGAGCTCTCCCCCCGCCCCCCACCTCCATTCAACTGGGAAGGAAATTTCAGCGCGCTGGGTAAAAGTCGCTCACTCTTTAGCCCTTCGCTGGTGCGCGCCTGGCGACTGCGCGCCGCAGCGGCGGGCGAATGTTTGAAGATGCACAGGGGCTTGTTCAAGTTTATGGACTGGCGAGGCAAGAGGGAGTACACAACGTCTCTGCCCATGCAGCTGCCTGAAGTTTGCAAAATCTTAGTAAAGGCGGCGAGGGGAGTGAGTGCACTGCACCATATTGCCGCGTAGTGGAACACGCGGGCGCAAGGCCGCGGAGTGGACTGGCTTCAGTCTTCCGCCTTGGACGCTGGAAAAATGGAACCGGGTGTCGCAGGGAGGCAGGCGTTTTGATAAACCAGAGTTTGCCAGATATAAGGGGAATTTGGCGTTACTGACACTTAGCCGGCTTCTGGGGCGCTGCGGCGCCCGCCCCCCGCCCCCCGACTTCAGACTGCGGCGGTACGCACTGAGTCTGCGCGCCGGGCTGTTCTCGCTGATGTTGCAGATACAGAGCGGAGAGGCTCTGGTGGCGGCGAGAGGGTAGGAAGTGGGGGATAGGGGATGGGGAAGAGGAGCGGGAAGGCCGCCTTCCCGTCCTGGCCTCGGAGGAGGAGCCGCTACCCCCAGAGTGCTGCTGTTTTAGCAGACTGGAAAATACCCGCCCGCTCCCTGGCACATACCACACACGCTTCCTTCCTCCGCGCCTTTACGGTCCCCCATAGGGAATGCTTGGAAATCTCTGCCGCCCCTCCCCCATTCCTGCTGGCTGCACCCGCCTAAACAACCGCGCGCTACAACTGCTCGTAGACTTTATTGGTGTTTGTCTTCTTTAAATCATGCTGCCGCCTCACATAGGTCTCGTAAAAGCAGAGTACCCACTCTGGACGTCTTTCTTTCTCTTTGCTTCTTTTCGCTTTAAATTTTCCTTTAAGAGGAGGCCCTTCAATGCCTATAAATTGTGCAGACCAGCTGAGGACCAACCAAAACCTAGCAGTAGCTCCTTTTCTTTTTTGAGGTGGAAAGAATTCTCTCCAGATACCTCCTGCCCACCGAAAACCTGCCCCCCCAATCCTGGCTGGGACCCCTTGTTTAACAGCCGCTGAAATAAATGAAGAGTAACTGGCTGCACTTCAGAAAACACGACCAAAATTGAGATCCGATGAGGCGGGCTGCGGTGGCCGTGACTGAAAACTGGGGAAGCCTCGCGTGGGGGAATACTATGTACGATCAAGTGGCACAAAGTCAAAAGAAGGAGAGAAAAGGAACTAGGGACACTTAGGTACACAAAGTTGCCATTAAAGTTTATTTCCCTTTTATCCAGATAGGTGACGCTACACTTTGCCAGTTACTAAAGGCTGCAGTTTTCTGCTCAGAAAATAATATCGAGGCTTCCAACATGTGTTTATTACCCAAGCGTGCGCACACACACGGTCTACCCCCGTAAGCAAGCGCGACGACAGGGATACCAAGCATTTAAACAAAGACAGCCGCGCCCCCCGCCAACCCGAGCCCTCCTAACTCTGCGCTCCCAAAAAAGGATCCCTCTACCACTCTCTGGAGTTCGCTGTTCTCTCTTAACCACTGCAGCCCATCATGGTTTCTCAGAACACCAGCGTGGCTCCCTGGGTGCACGCGGGGTCCCCGAAGCCACAGCCGACCAAGCCTTAACCAAGATGCTAATTCGCGAACCAGAGACACTTCGGGAGGTGGGGAACATCATCTGAGAAGGGGGAGAAGGAGAAACGTTTTCTGACACACTCCCGGCGCTCTTACACACACACTCGGCATTAGTCAGAGCGAGAAGGAAATTTACCAGCCCCAGGGAGGGAAAGCAAGTTCCCCCCAGAACGCAGCGGCTGCACTCGCCGGGGAGGGAGAGGGGCAAGTTTTGGCTTATGGGGGACTTGATGGGGTTGTGCACACTTGGAGTGGCCCCCGGAGCTGAAGCCGGGCTTTCCGGAGCGGGGCGGCTGGCTACTGCTCCCTCCTTTCTCCTCCCCCCGGTACTCCTCCCTCCTTCACTGCTAGTGTGTAGTTTCCGCGGCTCCGCTGCTACTGCCGCCGCCGCCGCAGCAGCAGCAGCGTCAGGGACATGCTTGAGCCGCGAGCGAGGCAGTGAGCTCCCAGCAGCAACCACCACTTTGGGCAAACTTGCGGGTTTCCGGCTCGCGGCTAGCGAGCGGGAGCTTCCAGCTTGCCACTGAGTGCCTTTGAGCCGTGGCAGCCAAAGGGGCGGCGGGAGCGCCCGCACCACTCTCCAGACCAAAGGGGACGAGACAACTGCGGAATTCACCCGCCGTGCCAGGGCACTTCCGAGGCAACAACCGACTGGCACTTTTTGTCCCCTTGGCAAACTGGATTTTTTCTTTCTTTTTTTTTTTTTTAAAGCTACTTGGCAGCTGCCTCTGACTCCCCTCCCCCACACCCCCCCCCCATGCCTTTTGCTTTTCTTCGGAAATCCGGACAGAATTGAGCATCTTTGTTAACTGCCGTTGGGAGAGCCCGGCTGGGGTCTTTCGCCAGGCCAACCTCGCCTGCGCACCGAGCCTGGTTTGCTCACCTTTGAACTGCATAGGGATCAAGTTCAGCTCGAGTTGCCTGCATTGGGACTGGGAGAAAGGAGAAGGGAGCGTGCAGGAGAGAGGAGTGGGAGAAGGGGAAAGGGGAAGGGAGAGGAGGGGGGAGAGAGGAGGAGGAGAGAGGGAGGGAGGGGAGGGATCGAGAGAGCGCGGGGAGAGAGGGAGGCTGCAATCTCCTCCCTGAATCGCGCACAGCGCTGCAGATCCCAGTGCTCTGACATGCGGGCCGAATGCAGGTGAGGAAAGGCACAGACTCTGCGGCTGCGAACCCAAACTTGGGCACCGCGCGGTGCGCACTGCTCAGCCTTCACCCCCGCGGGCGAAAGGCTGCTGCGGTTTCAGGCGGCGGCTTCGTGACTAATGACCTTGCGCAGAGTTGTTAAGAAAAAAAGAGAAACCCGGGCTCTCTGGGGTGAGAAGGGACTGACTATCTGGGCGTCCCTGAAGATGGCTCGGGCTGCTCTTCCGCGCGCGGGGGGAACCCTGAAAAGGACCGCTTTGTGACTCGTGTCGTCTCCACTGCACGGTGCCCGAAGCGACCTGCCGGGATTTTTCATTCTCGATCTGTTGACTGGCTCCGCCGCTGCCTGAGCGGAGTCGGAGTTGAGACTGGCTTGTTGCTACCCCTAGCACCTCGTGCAGGAAGCGACTCACGTTTGCCGGGGCAGCCGGAGCAGAAGCTGGGTCTGGAGTGAGTGGCTGGAACGTGAATTGGACGCAACTCGAGTAGCAGCAAAGACGAGCGGGGTTGGCAGGCGGGGAGGCTGCAGGCTCGCTCCCCGCTGCTTCCCGGCTCCACCGCCGGCCTGACAGACCGGTTCCGGCCCCATCCGACAGAGCGAGGACGGGAGCCCGGGATCCTCTGCGCGTTGCGGTGATGACTCTGCGGGGGCGGGGGGCGGGCTCCGAGTCCGCGGCGCTCAGTGTCCCGTGAACTGTGAGTACTGCGACTGAACGGCGGCTGGCGAGCGGGCGATTAGCACCCATTGCATGAATTATGAAACAATAACTTTAGGAGGAAGCAGGAGGAAAAAAAAGAAGGATCTTTCGCTGGTCCCCCCTGGCCGACTCTGGACGTTGCTCTTGCCCCCTCCCTTTTCTCCCTCTCGCTTCTTCCCTTCACGGAGAGGGGAGAGGACTGGGAGGAGGGCAGGCGACCGGCCCCGGAGCAGGGGGGCGCCTAGGGGGCCGTGATTAGAAGGAGCAGTAGCAGCAGCAGCAGGAGAAGATGCTGAGGATGCGGACCATGGGATGGGCGCGCGCCTGGTGCCTGGGCTGCTGTCTCCTCTTGCCGCTCTCGGTAAGCCTGGCGGCCGCCAAGCAACTCCTCCGGTACCGACTGGCCGAGGAGGGCCCAGCAGACGTCCGCATCGGCAACGTCGCTTCGGACTTGGGCATCGTGACCGGCTCCGGTGAGGTGACTTTCAGCCTCGAGTCGGGCTCGGAGTACCTGAAGATCGACAACCTCACCGGCGAGCTGAGTACCAGCGAGCGGCGCATCGACCGCGAGAAGCTACCCCAGTGTCAGATGATCTTCGACGAAAACGAGTGCTTCCTGGACTTCGAGGTGTCGGTGATCGGGCCCTCGCAGAGCTGGGTGGACCTGTTCGAGGGTCGGGTCATCGTGCTCGACATCAACGACAACACGCCCACCTTCCCGTCGCCCGTGCTCACGCTCACGGTGGAGGAGAACCGGCCAGTGGGCACTCTCTACCTGCTGCCCACTGCCACCGACCGTGATTTCGGCCGCAACGGCATCGAACGCTACGAGCTGCTTCAGGAACCCGGGGGCGGCAGCAGCGGCGGCGAGGGCCGGCGCGCCGGGCCTGCAGACAGCGCCCCCTACCCCGGGGGCGGCGGGAACGGCGCGAGCGGCGGCGGCCCGGGTGGTTCCAAGAGGCGGCTGGACGCACCAGAGGGCGGCGGCGGGACCAGCACCGGCGGCCGCAGCAGCGTGTTCGAACTGCAGGTGGCTGACACCCCGGATGGCGAAAAGCAGCCGCAGCTGATCGTGAAGGGGGCGCTGGACCGCGAACAGCGAGACTCCTACGAGTTGACCCTGCGTGTACGCGACGGTGGCGACCCGCCTCGCTCCTCCCAGGCCATCCTGCGGGTACTTATCACAGATGTGAACGACAACAGTCCCCGCTTCGAGAAGAGCGTGTACGAGGCTGACCTGGCGGAGAACAGCGCCCCGGGGACCCCCATCCTGCAGCTGCGTGCCGCCGACCTGGACGTGGGGGTCAACGGGCAGATCGAGTACGTGTTCGGGGCGGCTACCGAGTCCGTGCGGCGCCTGCTGCGCCTCGACGAGACGTCCGGCTGGCTCAGTGTCCTGCACCGTATCGACCGCGAGGAAGTGAACCAGCTGCGCTTCACCGTCATGGCCCGCGATCGCGGGCAGCCCCCCAAGACCGACAAGGCCACGGTGGTCCTTAATATCAAGGACGAGAACGACAATGTGCCGTCCATTGAAATCCGCAAGATCGGGCGTATCCCACTAAAGGACGGGGTGGCCAACGTGGCCGAGGACGTTCTGGTCGACACTCCCATCGCCCTGGTACAGGTGTCTGACCGAGACCAAGGCGAGAACGGAGTGGTCACCTGCACTGTGGTGGGCGATGTGCCCTTCCAACTCAAGCCGGCCAGTGACACAGAGGGCGACCAGAACAAGAAAAAGTACTTCCTGCACACCTCGGCCCCTTTGGACTATGAGACCACCCGGGAGTTCAACGTGGTCATAGTGGCGGTGGACTCGGGCAGTCCCAGCCTCTCCAGCAACAACTCCCTGATTGTCAAGGTGGGAGACACCAATGACAACCCGCCCGTCTTCGGTCAGTCGGTGGTGGAGGTATATTTTCCCGAGAACAACATCCCTGGCGAGAGGGTAGCCACGGTGCTGGCGACAGACGCAGACAGCGGGAAAAACGCTGAAATCGCCTACTCGCTGGACTCTTCCGTGATGGGGATCTTTGCCATCGACCCAGATTCTGGGGACGTCCTCGTCAATACGGTGCTGGACCGCGAGCAGACTGACAGGTATGAGTTTAAAGTTAACGCCAAAGACAAAGGCATCCCGGTGCTACAGGGTAGCACCACAGTGATTGTGCAGGTGGCTGACAAGAATGACAATGACCCTAAGTTTATGCAGGACGTCTTTACCTTTTATGTGAAAGAAAACTTGCAGCCCAACAGTCCCGTGGGAATGGTCACAGTGATGGATGCTGACAAGGGGCGCAATGCGGAGATGAGTCTGTACATAGAGGAGAACAGTAACATTTTTTCCATTGAAAATGACACGGGGACCATTTACTCCACAATGTCTTTTGACCGGGAACATCAGACCACATACACATTCAGAGTCAAGGCTGTGGATGGGGGAGATCCTCCCAGATCCGCAACAGCTACAGTCTCTCTCTTTGTGATGGATGAGAATGACAATGCCCCCACAGTTACCCTTCCCAGAAACGTTTCCTACACTTTACTGCCACCTTCAAGTAATGTCAGGACAGTAGTAGCTACGGTGTTGGCAACAGACAGCGATGATGGCATCAATGCAGACCTTAACTACAGCATTGTGGGAGGGAATCCCTTCAAGCTGTTTGAGATTGATTCCACCAGTGGTGTGGTTTCCTTAGTGGGAAAACTCACCCAAAAGCATTATGGCTTGCACAGATTGGTGGTGCAAGTGAATGATAGTGGGCAGCCTTCCCAGTCTACCACGACTCTGGTGCATGTGTTTGTCAATGAAAGTGTTTCTAATGCAACTGTGATTGACTCCCAGATAGCCAGAAGTTTGCACACCCCACTCACCCAGGATATAGCCGGTGACCCAAGCTATGAAATAAGCAAACAGAGACTCAGTATTGTCATTGGGGTTGTTGCTGGAATTATGACGGTGATTCTAATCATCTTAATTGTAGTGATGGCAAGATATTGCCGGTCCAAAAATAAAAATGGCTATGAAGCCGGCAAAAAAGATCACGAAGACTTTTTTACACCGCAACAGCATGACAAATCTAAAAAGCCTAAAAAGGACAAGAGAAACAAAAAATCTAAGCAGCCTCTCTACAGCAGCATTGTCACTGTAGAAGCTTCTAAACCAAATGGACAGAGGTATGATAGTGTCAATGAGAAGCTGTCAGACAGCCCAAGCATGGGCCGATACCGATCAGTTAATGGTGGGCCTGGCAGTCCTGACCTGGCCAGGCATTACAAATCTAGTTCCCCATTGCCTACTGTCCAGCTTCACCCCCAATCACCAACTGCAGGAAAAAAACACCAGGCCGTACAAGATCTACCACCAGCTAACACATTTGTGGGAGCAGGAGACAACATTTCAATTGGATCAGATCACTGCTCTGAGTACAGCTGTCAAACCAATAACAAGTACAGCAAACAGGTAAGATGCATCCCAAATATATTTAAGTATCTGAGACAGAGCATCTTCTGCAAAGTTTTGTCTTCTCTCTTAAAGCTACTAGTTAACGTTTTAATAGCAGGAATTTAGTGTTGGTGTAGTTCATACACCATTTATTTAGTAGAGGCCATGTACAAAAGGTACACCACTGTATTTTGCATGTTATACCAGAGTTTACTAAGTTACTAAAGAAAACACTGTAGGCAGTGTTTTACACTTCTCTTAGTACTTGACGATCCTAATTCGTTCTACATTCTCTGTTTCCAGATAAATATGTAAGTATTGTTTGGATGGCTAGTTTTAACCTGAAATTATTTTCTTTTGTGCTACTAAGTGGATAATTGTATCCAAAGACAAAATTTCTAAAGTTACTTCTGCTGTCTATGCAAATTGGGCACTATAAAAGTTTTAACTATGTTATATATATCAGCAGATGCTGATTTATGCAAATGAAGTACTAAGTCCGAGATATTGAAAAACTGACTACTTTGACAAAATGCTGGCTTACAGTATTTAATGATATGCAAATACCATGCAAAGCTACATTTTTATTATTTAAGTATCTATACAATTAGGCTTCTATAAGGATATGCAGTCGGCCTTTATATTATTTGTATACGGTAATAAAAGTTCATAAGCAAAAGTAAATTACATGAACCATTTATTATTTAAGCCAAGCAACAAAAATGTTCATGTTTGATGCAGTGTGTGCAAGAATATTTTGATGTGCATTGTGATATACTGAGACTATAAAGGCTTTATGGAATATTTGACACAGTTATTATTCAGTGAAATGTGGCAACAGTAAAAAAAAAAGTGTATTCTGAGGTGAACTTCAAAAAATATAAAATTTATTTTTGAAAGTTTTGCTCATGTAATATGTGTGTGTCTGTGTGTGTGTTGTGTGTGTGTGTGTGTATAACTCAGAAAGTTTACTTTTCACGCCCATCAAGGTTTGACACACAACAAATAAAAACCTTTTGGAAAATTCTGTGTCTAAAGCTGTAGCAACTCTGCTAATAAAACGTCACATATTTCTTACCACCAGAACATCTCAGGAAACACATTTATGTCTGTCAATTAATATCCAATAACAGTTTTTCTATTAAATATGTTTTGCATGTGGAATGTGAGATCTTAGAATAATTAAGGCAAAGAAAAAAGTTATTTTATAGCCTCATTGAAGATGTTATTGATGGGCTCAGTAAAGATATTATAGAAAAGAGATAAATATTAATTTTTATTGTCATAATTTAAAAAAATCAACTTTCTAAAGAAATGACTTTGATATATAGTAGTTTACTGTAGGTATTTGGATAAGGAGAAAGACAACATGCTTTTATATCCAGTTATCAAATCAATCCAAGAAAACACAGGTATGGACTACACTGAATTAAATGACTTTCAAAAAGATGTCTTTTCATGCACATGAGCCTGAGTTATTTCTTTTAAACTGAAATATAGCAAGTGGAGAGTATATCTGTTGTTGTGTTATTGCTTTACCTGGAACTAGAAGATTTTTGTTTTGTTTTTGGTGCTTTTATCTGTTTTGTAAACAAGGACGATTCCAGTTAAAAATAACAGCACTTTTATAACGTTAGTTATAATAACACCCACAAATAAAGATCTGTAGAAATTTATTTAGAAAATGGTAATGTGTTATGCAAAAGCATGTGAAGAGATTTTTCTGCAGAAAACTTATTTCTCCACTGTCATCTTAATAGGACTTTTTGTCCTGTGGCATTCTAAATTATGTAATCTTAAAATTTTGAGTAGACATATCAAGTGGCAGATTTATTGATACTTTATGCAACCACTTCCTATGTTCTGTGCTGTCATTAAGCTTTATTTAGCTCATCAAATGGGGTTAGCTCTATATTCTTGAATATTTAAAACAGCCAATATCAAGACTGTTGTGGCATCCTGTTTAAAAGGCAAAGTGATATGCTTATAAATAAACTAATGTATGGTGTTAGCCTCTTAACTCAGCAAAGACATCCATATACCAGAAGAGAAAAACTACAAAGCCATTGAAATAAACCATGCACTTTGCTAAAAGTGACTTTGAAAAACCTCTGTGTTGTTAGGCATTCAAAAGATGAATAAAGTTTTAACCACAATAAATAGCTGACCTAAAATGAAAGAAAGGCAAATGAAATACACTCCCCTTAATGTAATTAGTAATAGTAATTGATATGCTTCATCTCCTCAATATTGCTGTCAGGAGACAAGGGATCCATTTACAAAGTTACGTTCTGTTTAGACATCTCACATAATAAACAGGATCTTTTTTGTTCTCATTTTTGTTGTAATGTAGATAGATGATTTTCTATATTTATTTTTTAAAAATATTACGTTTAGTTTTTAAACATTGCCAAAATGTATTTTCCTTGATTAAAACTGAAAAATAAAATTAAAAAAAGAATGCAGCATTTTCTTATAATTTCTCCCTTTTAATGCCAAATTCATCGAAAGAAAATCTTGAGGGTTGCTGTCTTTTAATTTCTTACAATAGGGATTAATTAAAAATATGAGATTTTATCTGAGGTAAAGTGTTTTTTATTTATATTTTTCCTGAATTTCTTATCATAGTTCTTTACTTGTGATATAATGGAAATGATGTCTTTTACAGTGTTCTTATCTTCATGAGAATTGGTATGAAGTGTTGCTCCTAAGTCCTCTTAATGGTTACATTATAATGAGTTAAACAGCTTTGTAGAAATAAAAGTTTGTAAATAATGCCCCCCTCCCCTTCTTTTTGGTTTGTTTTCATAGGCTCTAGAGACATTCAAATCAATCTTCTATAGTTACTCTTGGGCAGAATCTAGGAGATAATGTGTTGCAGAGATGCCGGAATTATTTCTGAAATTCACACATTAGGAAAACTGATTACGTAGCGCAGGTTTTCATAGTTCATACCTTTGCAATTCAAACAAAAGCTCTTGTTCTCAACTTAATAATCTGTCTAGTTTAGAAAAATGGGGATCATTGACAGCATTAAGTGTACACCCTTCCATTTCATTCTCCCTTTACTTGGTAAACCCGGTCTTGGTGGCTGTTAAAGTTTTGTGAACTGGAAGTTCAGCTGTGCTTTTGACTTGTGAAATGAAGGCAGAATCATTCTATTTTTCTATTTATTTTACTATGTGTTAAGTATTTTTCAATTTTCTTAAAAATAGTATAATTCCAAAAGATTAATAGGCAATGTAAAAGTATAGTTCCCACTTTGCATATTATTTTCAAGTTCTTTTGAGCTTATCCTTGCCATAATATTATTTAGATAATGAACTGGCAAGTAAGAATTTCATCTTATTTAGTAAATGGAAAGTAAGGTACTTTATTTCTGCAAGCATATAGAGGATACAGCTTGAATAAACATTAATTTAAAAAGCCATTTGTAGCTGATACTGAAATACTCAAGAAAAATTCATATTAACTCCAGTGACAGTTTCTCTTGCCTAAGGAACTTCTGCATGTCATCTGAATAAAGTTCCCTTTAATTGATCAAATTGTGTTCAGTCTATTCATTGTATACTTAGTAAAATTATGGCAGAAATTATTTTTTTTAATTACTTCCATTTTGGAAACAAATAATGACTTGCCATCATCTATTAGAGTTCTAAGCACTGAGAAAACTGAATATCAATTTATTTGTGAATGTATATTACACCATATGTATTATAGTGGAAATGCCAACCACAGCTTCCAGCTTTAATTCTATAAAAATAACTTCTACAATGTGATTCTCCTGTCTATGACCAAGGACACTTTCAAGAGGCACAATGAATCTGCATATGTTGAGATTTTTGTTACATACGACCTAAAATCATAGGCAAGAGACTAATAACTGATGAAAGTTAGGCTGTGTCTTTAGTCAGGAGGTATCTACTAAAGCAACAATACTTGGCTTTCTGGATGTCTGTGAAACAAGGAAAGGGTCATCCACTGATTTATCTCTAATGAATATACAAATTTTTATTGAAGTCCAGGTATGACCATTTGAATCTTACCCCAAACTTCTAAGTCAATTACTGACTTTGACATAAGACCACAAAGTCAATTTAAGTCAGGGTTCTAAGTAAATCATGCAGCTGGACAACTATAGCAAAATCATTCTTTCTTGTTATCTTTTATCTTTGAGTAAGTACATATCTCTTATGCCGAAAAGCATGTACATGTGGTAAATATATATCAATCTCTCTCTCTCTCTCTCACATACATACACAGATGTTTCCATATAAACCAACTATGTTTCCATTAGGCTTTTATTTCCTGTGATATTCATACATTGATACATAGGAAACATTTGAACTTAAACACATATAAAACTGACATAATATATGTCATAATCAATTGCTTAATGTTTGTATCTAAAATTACTAAGTTATCACATTTTAGAGTTAAAAGATATCAACCAAACCAACCCCCTCATTTTGTAGAAGAAACTGAGGCCTAGTATGAAAGTTAATTTGATTGATATCATTAAGATTATTAGGGATATAATGTGGACTAGAGTCCAAGTCATGGAGTGCAGAGAGTCCAATGTTCGTTTTTTTTTTTTAATCATGCTACCTGTAGGAAAAAAAATTGAATTTCTCTCTTTTTCTGTATATATTTCAATAGTGACAGAAATCTCTTGAGGTTTAATTATGTATGTATAGCTATATATTTGGCTATTAAAATGGATTTTTTTACAATAGTATATAATTCTGCTTTAGGCTCTAGTTTATATCTGTAAAATCAGGGAAATTATAATCCAAATTTGATAGATTAAAAGAAATTCATAGTTATTCATAGTTATTTTCCTCTTATGTAAGATAGCAAATGATGATGGACATTAAAGTAACTTAACATGGTTTAGAACATATATTCAACAAGTTGAGAGAATTTTTCATTTTAGCAGAACAATGACAGTAGATATAAGCTTCTACCTAGCATTTAGTATATCCTCAGTAAAAACATATTTGTAATGGAAATGAATAAAGCTTTCTATACATTATTTATGAAACTTTCTATGCATTCTAATTGGGATAATCTTTTACCTTTTCCATCAATAGTGATGATTCCTTTGGCTCTATGCTCCTTTGCATTTTGCCAACTGTGTAGATGCACTTTACTTTATTAACATCCTTAACACACAATTCTGAACTAACATTTCCTCTAAATTTTTTTTCTAGAAAATTTATAGAAGAATGTGACGTTTTGCTATTTTTCAATTGAATTGCTTCCTTGTTAGGCAGTTAACCAGTATAGCATTTTAGATTCTAAATTTACCTGTTGATAAAATATAAAAGATTGAATTTATTAATTTCAAAAATAAAATGTGAACTATTTTTAAAACTAACTATAATATAACAAAACCATTGCTTCACCATAGCCCCCAATGCTTTCAGACATTTTAACATCATTTCTTTTCCTAAAAGAGGATGGTAGTGGAGGTTATGTAGAAAATTTAGTATAATAATTGTTTAGAGCTTTATGTTTAAATTGTATATAACCAATTGCTAGGCTGTTAGCAAGGCTGTATATCCATTTATTTACTATGACTCTATAGAAATAGTAGAATCTGTATATGTGTGTGTGTGTATATATCTATATCTATCTATATATATCTATATCTATATATATCTATATCTATATCTATATATCTTGAGTCAGCTTTGCTTTTCTTTCTTATTTATTTTAAAAGCCCTTAGAATCTTTTCTAAAGCAGGGACCATGTTTCAGAACATTACACAGTGCTTTATTTAGCATTAGTGTTGTGGGAGAAATCACATTCCAAGAAGAACTGAGCTGAAACCACTAAAACTAGTCTTAATTATCACTTCTGGTGAATTAATGTTTTAAAGGCGGAATAAAGGTTTATTTTCTGTAATTTAGTGATGAACTAAATTCCAGATTATTGAACTCTAATGCTGTGTAAAAACAAAAAAAAAAAACTATTAAAGCTTCCAAGTAGGATTCATCTGACAAGTTAATTTTTTCCCCCTGAACATATTTATTATTTACAAACACATAATTTGCAAATAAAAATTTCTCTGCTCCAAAACCTCCATCACAGCATTCCAATTGGGCATAAGCCATTGGGGAAATTTCTTCATAGCATTTTTTTTTTTGACCTGCATAAATCTTTATTTTCCTTCTTTCAGATGCGTCTGCATCCATACATTACTGTGTTTGGCTGAATTCCACTCTAATATGATGCTCCATTATGCACCATACTCTGATGACCTTGCTACTTCACAACCTGCTGGAGCCTGCCCTTGGCCGTGGGGTGTCAGCCAATCACTGCTTGTCCCACTTGTTGTGCATCTGATTTTCAAGGTTTTTTGTTTTGTTTTGTTTTTTTCTCATTTAAGGAAAAATAGTATTGAAATAAACGTATAAAAGAAACAGTATTAATAAAGAAATGTGCTACTAATGGATGTCTAAGTCACCAGGAATTCCTTTCTCAGAATGGTGGTTAGCAGAACTTAACAGTGAAGTCTTTTTAAAAAAAAAACCAAAAGCATATTTCAACAATGATTTTAAGACTCTGGCTTTGTGTAAACCAAGAAAAATTAAGTCTATGAAGTCTTTGTCTATAATACATTAAAAAATGACTTTGTATGAAATCCTAAATTGATCAATAATTTTAAAGTGTTACATAATCAAAGCCTTTTCCAGATCAGGGAGATAGGTCTGTCAGAGTGAAGGATGGTGTCTCCTTTGCATTGTGTGGGTGTATTTCTAAATGCCACTGTGCGTGTTTGCTCCCACACATGTGTATACAAGGACTTGGAGCAATATTTATAAAAATTATTGTCTGTAAGACAAACTTGAGAGATTTATTTTGTGTTTACCACAGCCACTGCCAATCTACTGGTTTTTCCTTAATCTTGAAATACTGACCAAAATATCTGTAGAATTTTTAAGATTTGTGTTGCTGTTGTTATTAAATTCCTTAAGAAAATTTAGAACCTTTAAGTTAGATTCACTGAAGTCACTGTGGTCACATTCAGAAGGAATATGTGGCTACCTATTTTTGTGGACTACATTTATCTGAAGGCTATTCTATTTGATGTCAGATAACATAAGTTCAAGCAGCTTCTGAGAATTCAGCACGTTATATATTTTTGAGAAGGCAGGTAGCCGAAGTTTAGTTGTATAAATAGTGATTTGCTAAGTAAGTCAAGAATTCTCTGTATGGTCCCTCTAACTCTCTCTGTTTATATTTTTATGTCTCTATTTGTTATGTTGTATGTGTTTATGTGCTTAAAAATAAGTGTTCCATATGAAAACTTCGATAATTTTATATTTATCATATCATCTGCCTTATTAAAGTTTTCCCCAAGTTTGGAAATACTAAGAATTCAAGACTCTTGAGAAATTTTTGGTGAATTATTGTCAATATAAAAGCCCTTTATGAAATGTAAATATATACTGGAACAACATTAAAATGTGGAATGATAGGAAATGCACACTAACCCATGTAAATCACCAGTGCATGTATTTCAGGCTTTTTATTTTATTAGCTGTTTATTTAATTTTGCAAAATAGAAATTTTCAGAAATATCACTGAGAATATAGTGAAATTCCTGAATAAAACCTAATTTTCATCAACCTCTCATTTTGTTTTGAGCACAAGGACCAGTGTAAGAAACGGGTGAAAAAACTTCATTCCACTTTTGGCTTCTAGGAAATATTACGTTTCCTCATCCCAAGTAGTAAAGTTCCTTAGATATATACTTAAACTAAATCCTGTAACAAATCACATCAACTCAAAACAAATTACAGACCAAAAGACCAAAAAAAGAAGTCCAGAATTTGGGGATAAATTAATCTGTAACCACATGGAGGGGGTATTTATGAATACCTTCACAAGGACCATTCTAAGGCAGAATTTTGCAAACTTGGGTTGCAACACACTATTGGGACATGAATCAATTTGTGAGTTTCTACCATACCACAATTCGAAAGATATGAAATAAAGCAGAAAAATTTCAAGTACACCATTCATGTAGTAAGGGTAAATATCGTCTTGTGCAGTCTTTATTTCAGTTGTGTTTGTATGCCTGTGTGTCTTCCTGCTTTTGGTTGCTATGTAAAAAATTTGTCTTTTTGTGGAAGCAGTTGAAAAGGATTGAGAACCATCCCTCTAGATTGTTCGGGGTAGGGAACAGTGGTTATTTTACTGTTATGATTAGAAAAACATAATAAATCAAAACAACAAAATTACTAAGACTCCCAAGGATTTTAGTGTGCTTTTCAGCTGAATCAAAATAATCAACAGCAACAAGCTTTTGAGAAGTCTGTTATCATTCCTCTGTTTGTTTTTAAATCTTTGAGCATTTCGCCACTGGTTCCTATCCCTGCACAGACTTCCAGATTTCTCTCTGCTCCAACCCCTTGCTCCCAGATGTCATCCTCCTCCTCAGGTCTCCTTTTCAGTTACTGGAATTTGCCATGTAGGGAGGTTTCTGTGGAGAGTTGGAGATAAACTCAGAGCAACCCACCCACCTTATATATTTTAGCATTTGGATATTTTATTTAAAACGACAAGACAATACTTCCTTCTCCATTACAAAATCTAAAGAGGAATATGAGGCTTCCCTGGTGGCGCAGTGGTTGAGAGTCCCCCTGCCGATGCAGGGGACACGGGTTCGTGCCCCGGTCCGGGAAGATCCCACATGCCGCAGAGCGGCTGGGCCTGTGAGCCATGGCCGCTGAGCCTGCACGTCTGGAACCTGTGCTCCGCAACGGGAGAGGCCACAACAATGAAAGGCCCGCATACCGCAAAAAATAATAATAATAATAAAAGAAATAAAGAGGAATAGGGGAATGTTAGAGGCTGGCTTAAATAAAGTTTTTTTCTTTTAACACAATTAATATAAGCTGGTACTGGGTATGCAAAGAAAAATAAGATAGAGTCTTTGTCCTCATGAAATTACTATATTAAAAAGAAGATTACAGAGCAGAAAAATGATGATTATAGATTATATTTGCATTATGCTTCTTAAGGGTCAAAGCATTGAATGCATGTTTGCTTCTCAGCGTAATCAGTGAAAAAAAAGCACCATTATTATTTCTGAGGTGAGCAAACTAGAGTAATGAACAGCTTTTTCAGCACTCTGATGGAACTAGCTAAGAACTTTATCAAGTCTTTGAAGAAATAGCCAGTCAGAATTCAAAAGTACTGAAAGCATTTGAGGAAGGTGGTGAAATTTGTGCTTTCAAATACACTATATTTTTAGACTTACCTAGGTAAATTCTTCCCAAAAGAATTAGAAAAGGCCCAGCTTTTCAAACTTTTTCCAGTCACAAACTACACTTTATACTACCAAAAAAAAAAAAAAAGAGTTCTGGGTATAATTTGGAGATCTCATTAATTACCCTACTTTGTAAACAACAACCCCATATGTGGTTAAAAACAAACAAACAAACCTCAAGAACTAGGTAAATCACTCTAATCTTAATTAATTTTTGAGCCTATCTCTAGAAAAACAACTGAGATCCTTCAGAAGTAATCCCACAATTTGAAATAGCTCTCTGGGAATAATTTCTATCTGTAACTTTGCAAAACGCTTTTCTTGGATGTGGGTGACTTTTTTTTTATCCATTTATTTTATAGAGAATAGATTGATTTGCGATATCTTTTATACACCATGCAAGGCTTTGTAATTAAAATGATGGCTAAAATAAGGCCCTTATCCTCTGTGCAAAAATAATATACATAAGGCAAGGGATACATGAAGCTCAGAGAGACTGCCCCCAAGTTCGTCTTGTCTGTCGTGGCATTCCCAGTGCCTACTGGAGTTCTCAGCATATAGGAGACACCCCCAAAGTACTTGTGGAACAAATGAATGAACAAAGGGCCTGGGCTTTATTGCTAGGTAGACTGAAAATCCATCCACATGGGATCACCAGACTGTGGTATGACCCTTTTATATTGGACTCTAAGAACTCCTAATTTGTTATTTTCTTTCCCTGCTGGGTGGGTGTCTCCATGACAGAAGACTACCTGCTAGGTTGGCTAGAGTCCCTGCCTTCTCTGCAAGATGTATGACTTGTTTCTGTACCAAATGAATAATTCTCTGATTTCCCCTCCTCGCTTCTTCTTGGTGGTGTTATAAACACCAAACCCTTAAAAAAGATAAAACTAAAGCAAACATGTGAGGGAGGCACTGGTCACACAACAGACTTCTGATATATTTTGAGGGGCTGTGCAGAAGTGTGCAGACACATGGGTTTTCAAGATTTTTGTGGAGATCCTCATCTGCAAGGAAAAATGGACACACACACACCCGAACGCTTGCATAAGTCTCTGTATTCATCAATTTATATAGTCCTGCAGGTATTATTCAATCACTGTACCAACCTATGCTCACTGATAATGGATCTTTTTTCCCCATTTTCATTCTGACTGCCCCTGAGGAGAAGTCATTTTTAAAGATGAGAGTCTAGCATATCTGTAAAGAGAAACGTGTACTTGGTGTACTCAGGAAAGAGGTCTAGAAGAAAGAATATGCCCTTACTGGGGAGTGGTGGGCAGTGAGGTAGAAGCTGAGAAATGCCTTGCAAATTAAAAGCAGTCCTTAGAAGTCCAGAGATTCTAAGCGGCACCTCTTGTAAATTGCAAATGACCTCTGAAGGAGTTGGTTCAGTCTTGGGCACACCTGGGTGTAAATTGCTGTAAGCAGATAACTAGGTCAGCACCTCACAAAGATCAATAGTTCTTAAGAAATGAGGATTTTGATTAGAGCCATGAGGAAGAATGAACAGCCTTCAGTAGTTTAGAAGACTGAGATCTCTGTTAAGGCACCAAGTGTCTTGGACTCCAGCTGGGAGTCAGGAGGTAAGGTGAGATTATAGCAGAAAAGAATATTCAGTCCCAACAAAAGCAAATGTATGTGGCCTTGATTTTGGCCCAGGGCCCTGGTGACCAGAAGGATGACACTAAGTGTCAAGGCTTGATATGATTGCAAGACTGGTGTTAAAAAGTAGTAAACATTTACTTTCTCCCATTTCTACTAGTTGTTTTGCTTTGGTTTGGGTTTTGTTTTCAGCCTAGAGTATCAGGTCCAAGTGCTCTGTCTTCATTCATTTTCTACCCCTGTACTTTTGGGAGAAAGAGAAAAACAAAGAAGGAGAAAAAAAGGAAAAAAAAGTACAACCACTGCATGGCAATAGACTCACCTTCTCCTTACTATTATTATTAGATTACTGTAATCAAAATGCTTGATGCTTGCCACATTGCCATGTAGCTGTTTCTTATCCTAACTTAATTCCATTCTCAGAAATTGAGTTCTAATAGGTCTGTACTATATCCCAGAAACCTGAATTTTTAACACTTCCCCCTTTTCAATTCTGATTGCAGAGGGTAGGTAAGACTACAAAACATGAGGTTTAAAGCCCCTGAAATTCTTAACTTCTGCTTACTGGTTTGCTTTTTGACAGCCTCTGGCAAAATAGAAAACTGAAGCCTAGTAAGGTTATAGGAAAATCTGCCTTCTTGCCCTGGCTTTCTCACTAACTGGCCAGTGCACCCTATGTAAGTCCTTTCAAGTCCTGAAGCCTCTCAAACTCATCTGGTGTCATTTTACATAATAACCCCTGCTCTGATTACATGACAGGGCTTATGAGGGTCACATAAAACGTTTGGGACTTGTAAAACGCCACGGAAACTTAAGATAGTACTTCTCCTTATCCATGAATTTCTCTAAGCCCTTCTTGAAGTGCATTTATTGTACACTTTTGGGGTATTTTCACTATCCATTATTTTTAAAAGGTTTTTGGTTTCAGGGGTTTTTGTTTGTTTGTTTTGTCACAATCACTTGTTTGAAGCCTCTGATGTTCTCTTATCCTGGTTGATTTCTTCAAAGTTATGCTGATCCCCGATCAAGGTGCAACTAGGGTGTGTGCTGTCCTTAGAGCAATAGCCACTGGGTTTTGTCTGAAGTCATTTCAGAGCCTATGACATCTCGATAGGAAAAAGGAGAAGAAATAGCTTATTGCTGTAAAGCAAGTAGTTTAGGAAAGACTTAAAATAGTTTGTATCCATTTTGATACTTTAAAAAATTCACTACTTTTTAACAGTCCTTTCCTCTTCCATACAATATTTCCTGGGAGTTTTTCTTTCACTTCTCATGTCCGGCCTCTAACATTAAGCGCGATCATTTATGGAGCTTTAATTCTGTGCCAATCACTCTGCAACGACGTGTACCACATTATAACATTGACTCCTCCTAACAATTCCAGGAGGCAGGTTCTATTATTTTTTCCATGTGACACATGTAACTGGGGAATAAAATCAAACAAAACCTCTTAGGTCCCATCCTCTTTACGTAAAACAGGGGCCTTCAGCTACCTGCAGTCAACTCTTCTCTGACATAGTTCTCTCTACAAATCTGAGAATTATTATTGATATAGTAGTCTTGATAGATTTGAATTTGCATATATATATATATATATATATATATATATATTTAGGCTTTTATGTGCATTTCGTTCTAGTCCACAATATTTGCGATGTATCCTCAGCAAAAAGGGCTGCCATAACAAAATACCATGGACTATGTGCCTTAAACCATAGAAATTTCTTTTTCACAGTTCTAGTGGCTAGAAGTCCCAGATCAAGGTGCCAGCACATTCACAGAGAGAGAGCTCTTGTGTTCCTTTCCCTTCTTCTAATGACACCAGTTCTATCAGATTAGGGCCTTACCCTTCTGATATAATTAGCCCCATAAAGATCCTAATTCCAAGTAAATCACATTGGATGTCAGGGCTTCAGCATATGAATTTTGGGGATACACAAGTCACTCCATAGCAGATTCTATTCTTGGTCTGAGCAGAACACATTGGAATAGACCATTGTTTCTTCATGAGCTTGTCATTCACCACAGTTGGTATATTCATAGGAAGGAAGGTACACTTTCCATTTTAAAAGAACATTTTCCCTTTTCAGATTGGCTCCAAAAGGCAGCCCTTTAGATGTGTTCTTGGCACTGATGAAAAATTGGTACAGTTGCTATAGCTTTTGTGAAAAAATATGAATCTATAACATGTATGCATGTGCATAAAATTTGAAGTTCATTGTTTAGCTTATTATATCTAACTTTTTATGCATATCTTTGAATGTTTTTTGCAATTTTCAGTTTTCACAGGGATTTGTGATATTACCTAACATCTTAGTTATTTTAATTTTGCCAACCAATATAAGTGCATGTAGGTATATTAATTAATGTAAAATCAATATTCGTATAAAATAGTCCAGAAATTGTTCCACAAATGTAACAGTAGTCTTTTAAAATGATGATGCTAATATTTAGTCTTAAATGTCTAGTATATTTTCAGCATTAAAGTCCAAATGAAAAGGAATAGGGGTTAAGGGGTGGGGGGAGTCAGTTGAAACATTAATAATGTAGGCTTAATAATCCCTCTTTTCAAAGGACAGTCTCAGTGGATTTTCACACACAGTGGCATAATTGGTCTGACAAAGATCCAATGGGTTTGATTTCTCCTGGCATATGGAAACTGCCAAACCTGTAACCAAGGCTGGTCCCAAGCTCTGAGTGACTCTTCACCAACTGTTATTATGTATGCATGCAACACTTTGCATCAACACAAATCCATGGACATATCAAGGATTTTTTTTTTTCACTGTGCCTTTTTATTTTCTTAAAAAAATTAAAGAGTCATGTAATAAAATACATAATGAGTAGCCTGGGAACTATATATGTATCCAGTGGGCTGTAGGAAGTGGTTATATTTTAGGGTAATAACACAGGATTAACTCATCAATGTCGGGAAAAGAAACTTCTTTTCTGTCCTTTGGTCAGAATTTCTAGACAACGGAGTATAACAGCTGAATAGACCTTTCCTAAGAAGTACCTTTCTAAGCTTCCTGAGCTAATTTTACATTTGACCCCCTATATTAAAAATGGCAAGTTAATCAGTTCTTTTGTTCAGGGAAATGGCAATAAGTATGGCATGAACGTAAAGGTTTTGTTTTGCTTTTTTAAAAATTGCATCTAAATCTGCTTTTTGGTGTATTTAACTGTTGAACACAAGGACCAATTTTAGATAGAGAGATGGCTTTTCTATAGGGGATTAAGGACAAAAGATGGTAATGCCGATTTTTTTCCAAACCAATGCGCATACTATTAGGTCAGGAGCATTAAAATTTACCTTGTTACAAAAATTTCTTGCCTTTTTCTTTAATGTTTTAATGTTTCTTTAATAAGAAACTAATGTGTGTGTATGTATGTGCATATGTATGTATGGTATGTATATGCATATATACATATAACTACACACACAAAGGTAATACAGTTAACATTACAGAGAGCAGATACTCAATGAGTGATTATCTTATGCCAATTATGTGGTTATATGCAAGGCATTGTTTTAGGCACTGGAGAAGCAGCAAAATAAAAGACACACATGTCTTCCCCCATGGAGATTCAATTATAGTTGGATAATACATAAATAATAGGTAAACTTATACTGCATGCTGTGTTCTACGCACTGGTCAAACGTTTTTTATATATATTAACTTATTAAATAGGTCCAACAGCACTATGAAGAACACCTGTAATTGTCTTCATTCTGTAGATGAGGAGAGTGTTGCACAGTGGAGTTGAGTAACTTGCTCATTGCCCCACAATTTACAAAGCGTCAGAGCTGAGGTTCAAGTGCAGACAGTCTGGCTACAGAGGCCATACTCTCCACCACTGTGCATATGCGAAGTAGAGGGAACACATTTATTTTACAGCCAACTAGTTCTGTGAGGATGAAATTGAATTCACTCGACTTTTCTTAAAGGCTTCAGTGAAATTTCAGCCTTACTATTTTAATACCTTTTACTATGTTCTTGAAATTAGGTCACTCGGTCCAATTTTTTTTTTTAATAGTGCCATCTCAAGCCTTAAAGTGCAAATCAAAAGATCGGAAGATAGTTATTAGACTAGTAAGCACTTCCCTCCTTCCTTCTACCCATTCTGTTCTTTGGGGAATACCTCATAAATATATTTTTCCCTTTTTTTTTATTTTATTTTAATATTCTTCATTTTGTTAAGTTTTCATCGTCTGTGGTGTATGTTATTAATACAACTAGGAGAAAACAAATCCATTAATTTTTGTGAATTGTCAATTGATTTAGGATAGGAAATGCCTTTATATAGAGAATAAAATTTTACTTAGAAGATTTTAAAATCATACATTTTGTTTACCTTTTACTAAAAAGACATGTTTTCTCTTATTTTTGTTTTTTTTTCCCCTAATCATTCAGAACATTTAAAAGAAAAGGTGAAAGTGAATTCCTTGTAAGATTTCCTATAACATACTCTGGTTTTCTTTAAATTAGGTGCTCATTATTAAATATTCAATTAAAATATGACCTACATCATTTCACAGTTTTTTTCTCTCAAAACGTATTATCATTCTATTTCTTTATTTAAACATTATATGTTTCTTTATGAGACACATTTTTAATCACTTAAAATTCAGATGAGTACCAGTGAAGCCTATCTGAAGTTGATTCTTTATGACAATAAATGTACTCATTTTTGCTATGATAGTGCTTTCCTAACGTGTTGATGATACTTTTTATTATAGGATATTTACTCAACAGGTAGATACCTCAAAATATGAATCTTTGTAATATAACTCTGGATTCAGTTATACAATATCTCAATACACTTGTGATCTGGATTGATCTTAGTATATGATTTATATGATTTAAAATTTTTAAGCTTCAGAATTAGTGAATCAAATTTTTGAGGCTATTGCCACAGTCAACAATTTGTGGAATTTTCTTTTTTTTTTTTTTTTTTTGCGGTACGTGGGCCCCTCACTCTTGTGGCCTCTCCCGTTGCAGAGCACAGGCTCCAGACGTGCAGGCTCAGCGGCCATGGCTCACGGGCCCAGCCGCTCCGCAGCATGTGGGATCTTCCCGGACCGGGGCACGAACCCGCGTCCCCTGCATTGGCAGGCGGACTCTCAACCACTGCGCCACTAGGGAAGCCCTGGAATTTTCTTTCCTTAACAATAAGTATTAAAAATAATGCCAGCTTCACAGTTATTTCCTACTAATAGGAAGAAAGTATGATAAACTGGTATGGAACCCAACTAATAATCCCCTCCAGACCTCACTTGAATTCTTACAGAGCCCAATATATCACCTCTTTACCATTTGGTTAAAAGTTTAACTCCCACTTGGAAAAAACCAATTTAAAGCCAAAGGACTCTGGCAATTAATCAGTGTTAGTTATTGGCCTACTAAGTGTGAGCATCAAACATACATTCTAAAATTACTGGAGCATTAGAGTATAAGCAAAGTAGGGGATGGAACAATTTGGTTTGAGTTGGAAAGCTCATTCAAATTTAGTGTCTGAAAAGGGATAATTAGTTATGAATCTGTACACTTCAGTGTAGTTACTGGTACACTTTCAGAAAGAGGAAAAGAGAAGAAAAGACAAAGAATGCCGTGTATAGGGCACAACCACATTGTAAGGACCTGATGAAATCCATAATTCAGTCTGTCTGTACTACTGTCACTCTAGAAAAATGTTTCCTGGATACACCTTGTGAGGTTTTTTTTTTTTTGTTTGTTTGTTTTTTATCCACTTAGGCAAGTGGGAATTGTTTTCAGTCCCCAGCAGCAAATAGTATGAATACTTACCTTCCACAGTAAGCAAGTTATAAAAGTACATTACTTGCTTATGTGTTCTTGAGAATTCACTGCTATTAATTTTGAACTTTTTGACTGTTCTTTTGTAAAGCAAGAACAGTAGTTGCCAGAGCACAAGGCAGAAACTCCTAATGGCAAATAAGCATTTACAACCATGTAACTGCTCTATTTATCCTGAGAAGTGGCTCAACGAAGAATTTAGTTTTACTGTATGCTTATGCTTTCCAGTATCTATATTGTTTGCCGATCATTGGATGATGTGAACCTTGAGGAACTTAAAGTGCTTGATGTCCCCACTATGTCACATTACAGTTAATGGAATAGCATATGCACACTGTGAAGGAAGAACAGACATGGCTTGTGAATAAAAAATCAATTTGTACACAGTACTTCTGTAATCTATATAGTCTGTATACATTTCTCTACATCAGAAATTCTCAGTTCTATGTTTCAGGCTACAGAGGTGCCATGTGAAGAAAATGAGAGTGATTTGTGTGAAGCCTAAACAAAGGAAATCCAGCCACACTTCTAGTCCTTAATTACTGTGTCATGCACACTTATGCAATTTATCTTGTGTTCAGAGTTGACCTGTGTGCTGCTCTTTTGATCTCTAGCATTAGTAAGGACTAGAAGAGGGCTGCCACTTGAGCTGTGAATTTTGTTTTGATATAAAATAGTATCAGAAAGAAAGAAATTATTCATCACAATCTAGTTCATATACAAAGACATTGAAATGCAGACAGATCCTCACATCTACAAGCATGACTTACCATATAATATGCCTCTGCATTAGTGGGTACAATCCTGGCAGAGAGACAGATGCAGCTTTTATAAGGTTTATTTTGGTCTTGATCTCTGATGTTGAACAGATCCCTCGGTTTTTCTCTGTCTCATTTTTCCAACTTATTCAAAACTCCATGGGAAATGTAATAAACTGTAAAAATCAAACAGTGAAACATTGGATATTGATGAATGTAATTTCTATGTTAGTAAACAAACTACCTTCAAGGAGGATGGAGGGAGATTCAGAAATGAAGTAATGGTGCCAAAGCTGAAGCTTAGTATTTTCCTAGAAGAATTAGTTTAAAAAAATTAAAACTATCTTGTTACCAAAAATAATAGTATTGTCATTTTATTCCTAGCACTCCCCTGTGGAGGAGAATTGAAGACATTATTTTATCACTCTGAGTAAAAGCAGAAATGTGTTATTGAAGAAAGGAGGAAAAAATATGCTTCAGAACTAGAGAGGAAAGTCTCAATTTACAAAAGGAAAAAAATGAAGGGTTTTGCTCAGGGGTCCAAAAAAATATTTGGCTTATTTCTTTTTTATCATTTAAGCTGGTTTCTTGCTGGGCCTTTTTATGGAATAATTGAAAAAAAAAGTGGGGAAGAACTTCTTCAGCAAAGGCAAAAGACAGTAAAAAAATTAAAGTGCTAAGAGAATATAGATAGGAAGTTGTATCTTTTTGTACTTTCATGATTGCCTGCATTTCCCCCTAAACTTATAGTTGAAAAACTCTGAAAAAGATATCAAGCCCTGAGCAAAGTACTAGAGAATAAAACATAACATCCTGTGCCCCTTCTACTCTGCATTCTCACTTCTACTCTCTTTCTTTCTCATGCACATACACGTACACACACAAGCACTCCCACAAGCTCAGACTTCACTAAGCTTTAACACAGTCGTACGTTGATAAATCAGTTTAGGGAGCATTGAAATTTTGGGGGCATGTTGACATTTTTGAAAGCTGCTTTCACAAAACTGATTATTAATTCTCCCAGGAGATTTCAAGCTGGGGAGGAAGATTGCTCGAATAATGACTTTAGCAAAGTGGACATTCTGCACTTGGCAATTTTCCTGAAAGACATTGGATTGTAGGTAATCTGTGTTTCCCTTCATCCTGCAGCATCCTCTGCAGCGGAGTCAGTTTGTGATAGTCTGAGGTGCTGCTCTTGTCTTTCCCCTGTGGCATCTTGTAAGCTTTTACACTTGCTTTAGCTACATTTTTCCCACCAAGCGGGCTGAGTTTTCTCACTGTCTCAGAGGAAGTCAGATGTCAGTTAAGTACCGAGCAGCCAAGTGATAAGAATATTTTAAACGCTGAATGTTTTTGAAGTTTTCAGGATCCCAGCTGCATTGAGAAAGCTATAAAGGACTAACGCGGGCCTCTCACTGTTGTGGCCTCTCCCACTGCGGAGCACAGGCTCCGGACGCGCAGGCTCAGCGGCCATGGCTCACGGGCCCAGCCGCTCTGCAGCATGTGTGATCTTCCCGGACAGGGGCACAAACTCGCGTCCGCTACGTCGGCAGGCGACTCTCAACCACTGAGCCACCAGGGAAGCCCCAAAGTATCCTTTTAATGTAGTATGATAACAACTATAATGGGAGCTATACGGACTTTGGGAAGGACTTACTGATTCCTAGGAATGTTGATAATAGATAATGACTTCACAAGGAAGTTCTAACATGGCTTTAATTTCTTTCTCCTGCATCAACCCTGCACCAATCTGGAAACCTTGGCCACAGGCATTAACTCTTCTCATGGGAGCTGAGTTGGAACCCCATCTTCCTTTACATTTCAACAGGTTTTTGCTTTTTATGCATTTCAAAAGGATTTTTTTCTTAGATTGTTGAAATTAGAGCCAGCGCATGAACAATTCAGTTAACCTCATTGCTTTGTTGTTATTCTGTCATTTTGACCAAGAACTGAACTTGCTCACTATAACTGTTTACTCTGAATTCTTCACACTTGTCTCTAAATGATATTAAATAATTTTCTGATGTCAAACCACCTTCAAATGGGAACTATTATTATCATTGAACAAATTGAAAGAAAAGAGTCACATGTGCAAAGCGATTTCCAAGAGAGGAATCATATAGATGCTTTTAATCATGGCAACATTACTGGAATGTTTACACCCGCTTGAGGCAACTTTGAAAAATAGAACAATTCGTCTGAGCCATAAGTTACATTTTCCTAAAAACAGTCATGTAATCTTGTATTTTCACACCTTGTATTTGTTTTATGCATTGATTGTCAAAAGTGTTATAGCCACAGAGATCCTAAGGAAAATCATAATGATTTTTTCTTGTTATTTCTAATTATTTTAGGTGCTTTTCATTTCTTCTAGGTGCTGTCTTGTTTTATCCGAGCACCTTTCATGTGTTCTATTAACACTGGTACTTGTTATCAACTGGCTTCTAGATAATCCTGCTTAAGTGACTGGTTGATGATAGCTTTTAAGATATTGCCTCTCCAAGTTATATTTCTATTCACGGAGGATTCTGGAATAACAAAAAACCCTGATGTGAAGCTTTCTAATGAAGGGATTTATATAAGGCATTATCCAGAATACGGAGGAAAACATTTGGAGACAAAGCAATTCTGGTTGACCTTTCTCCTATCATTCTTCCTCCCTTGACCTCTTAAAAGGATCACTTCACAATAGATCTTTAGTTTGTGTCCAGGTGGCAGTAAGGAGTAAGGTATTCCTTATTTACTGCCAATGATACTTAGGGTCTAATTACTTAGTTCATTTTATATATACATATATATGTATATATAATTTTTCCTCAAAAGAGATAGTATTATATTTTAAATTTTAGGGTAAATTTTGGTCTGGAAACCTCTCACCCCCAGGAGATAACAGAGGCTGTTAACTCTAACCTAGATGATAATTTTTAAAAAATTAAAAATTGTATTTCTATCATTTCTGAAAAGTATTAAAAAGAAGCAGCATGTAGAAAGGTTGCATGTTTTAAATGTCCTTGTCAAGCCTCATGGTAAAAGACCCTTAAAAAGGGTTACTTATTGGAAGAACAACGCAATTGATTTTCTGGAAATTAGCTTCAGTTGTAAGACCTACAGCATGAAGAGAGAGCAAAGAGGTAGATGTTCTGGAGTGGGTGTCACTGTTTAACTAGCCTTGGTTGCAATCTCTCCCTTCATATTTTGGCATCTCGGTTTCCTTGTTTTTGTGCTGCCAACTTTTCCAGTCTCCTGAGGCCTTATTTTCAGTAAGTATTCCTGAAATCCACTCCATTCACTTTCTAGAAAGTCTTGCAGAATCTCTGTATAATTCCCTCAGGGCAATGGTTTAAGCTAATACATAGGTTGGGATATTCTATTGAGAGTATATTTACACTGGTGACTGTTAGTGGGTTACTATGTTAATATTACTAGCAACTATTTTTAGAAATTGGAAATTGACTTGAGGTAGAAACATGCCAACTAGCAATCCTTATTTCAACTATCTAAGTCTGGCTAATGGAAGAGAATTTCTTTTTATTTTCCTTCCTTCATTCCTTTTTTTTCTTTTTCAGTTTTTTAATTGGGTAGAGTCTAGTAAACCGTAAATACATGTTTGTTTCAGTGGGCTTTTGAGGATTTAGTAATAAAGGTTCTTTTTATCACTGGGTCTTTTATACCATTGGTATCATGGTGAATTCTTTCATGTATCAGAATAGAGCAGTATAATTAATCATTTGAACAAGATATATGATGTTTTAATATTTAAAGTATTTTAATGCATTTTTGAATTATTCTCCATCATGACAATTTATATCATGATTTTTTAAAAGGTGTTGGCTAAAACCATTTGTGTAACGATAAAATGTTTTAATACACTTTATATAGTTAATGTTGAACTACATCTAAGAAAATGGAGACATTGTGGTACTATACAACCAGGAGACTTTATTTTTTTAATTATTTCTATTTTTTTAATTGATTTATTTTATTTATTTATTTTTGGCTGCTTTGAGTCTTCGTTGCTGCACACAGTCTTTCTCTAGTTGCGGCGACAGGGCCTACTCTTCCTTTCTGTGCGTGGGCTTCTCATTGCAGTGGCTTCTCTTGTTGCGGAGCACGGGCTCTAGGCGCACGGGCTTCAGTAGTTGTGGCACATGGGCTCAGTAGTTGTGGCTAGCGGGCTCTAGAGCTCAGGCTCAGTAGTTGTGGCACACAGGCTCAGTAGTTGTGGCTAGCGGGCTCTAGAGCGCAGGCTCAGTAGTTGTGACTCACGGGCCTAGTTGCTCCACGGCATGTGGGATCTTCCAGGAGCAGGGCTTGAATCCGTGTCCCCTGCATTGGCAGGTGAATTCTTAACCACTGCGTCACCAGGGAAGCCCCAGCCAGGAGACTTAATTCAGGTCCTACGTGATGTTGCCTAATGCATCTAACCATCATTTCTCAGGTGTCTTCCAGGCCTTACTTTAGTCTTAAATTAGTTTCCTATTGCCCTTGTAACAAATTATCATGAACATAGTGATTTAAACAGCGGTCATTTATTTCTTATACGTCTGATGGTCAGAATTCTGAAATGGGTCTCACCAGGCTATAATCAATGTATTGGCAGGGATGTTCTTCTTTTTTAGAGGGTCAAGGAGAAAATCTATTTTCTTGCCTTCTCCAGTTTCCAGAGGCTACCTACCTTCTTTGGCTCTTGACTCTCTTCCATCTTCAAAGCCAGCAATGGCTGGTTAAGAGTCTTTTTCATATATCACTCTGGCTCTCTTCTGTCTCTCTCTTAATCATTTAAGGACATTGTGGTTACATTGGACCCACTTGGATGATCCAGGAAAATCTCCTTATTTTATGATCAATTGATTAGAAGCTAATTCCATCTGTCATTTTAATTCCTTTTTGCCAAGATTAGGATGCAGATATCTTGGGAGGGGGGCATCATTCTGCTCACTATAGGTCTGATAGGCAAACATTCCAAAAATTTGATAATGACATGTTATAAACCACAAAATATTATTCGGGCAGTCTCCAGCCTGATTTTTCTTTTCCTGTGAAATCTCAACATTTTATCTTATCACCAAATAGGTATTTCATTCTTACCTCTACTATATCTTACTTTTCCCTCAAAAGAATTTATTTGTATTTGAAAGAGCTTAAGGATAGAAAAAGCTGAAGTAATTTTTTTTCTGTAAGATAAACTTCTATATATAAAGCCATTAACTGTTTTGAAATATAATATGATTGAGTGATTTCACTCTCAACTTTATTAGGAGTTTATGACTGCATCAACTTTTCAAACTGTTTATTTATTGAACTTATTAAGTACCAATTATGTACAAATACTATGATTGTTGTTAGATAGGGTCTGACTGACTCGCTCAACCAGAAGCAGTAAAGAGGTGAGACTAGCTTTGCGGTAGAGTAAATCTGATTTGTCTCTGAGTCTCAATATCCTCACAATATCTGCCATGTAGAGATGTTATGAGGGTTAAATGGGTTAATGGACACACAGACCCTGGGACATACAGAAACTCATCAAAGGATAGTGTCTTTACTCTTTAGGACTTGACCTGACAGTGCTACCACCACAGGGATAACACGATGGCAGCGCTATCTTGAGGGCAGTAAAAGGTAATTATATCTGGCACTAGTCATAATTCCTCTCTTTCTAATTGCCATGGCTTATGGTTTGTTTGATTGCAGGAGCCCATACTAACCATGATTGGACTAGTTATCAACCGAGGAAAGGATATGCTTTGAATTAGGAAAGACTATTCAGTTGTAGTTTACTCAAATGCATTCAATTTTGTCTTAACTGTACTTTCATTGGAGACTGTGGATCCAAGGTAGTGTCCCCCTAGGAAAGAAAAAATAAATAAATAAATGTTGACACTGGAGAAAAGATGTGGTCTCACCAATTCTCATCAATCAGTGTTCCCTGAAATCCTAATGGAGACATTACTTGCTGCTTCTTTGATTTCTGAACCTCTCAGGGCACATATATGCTGACATCACTTGGTTCCTTAAAATCTGATGGCAGTTTGTATCTCAGTTTGTCTGAATGAGCAAATTTCAATAGGGCCAGGTTTTCTATAAGAGAAGAGGAAAGATAGAAGCAGTCTCTAGACTTCTGAAATTCATTAAACATCTTTCTTACTTTAACATAAAACAATCAAATACATAAGCATGCCTGGAGTTATTCTATTTTTATTTTGTGATTCTGGTGGGCATTTTTGTAGAAGGGGCTCAGAATAAATGATCTTTGAAGAGGATTTCAATTGTCAATACAACATGCCTGCAACATTATTCTTCTAAGGGATAGAAAAAGAGTTAATAGATGACTAAGTATATCACTCACATTTAATATAATGCCCAGAGATTATACCATGACTTTTGCATTTCATAGGAAACACAATATCCCTGATGATGAAACACTGGAATTCAGGCAAATGATAATATAAGGAAATTAAGTTCAATAAATGTTTACAAGGCCAGTATGAAATGAGATTATGATTTGGATATAAAAATTTTTGTACAAACGATTATTACTCTGTAGGATTTTTAGGTTCATGTGTTTTAGTTTCTATATCTATGGGTTTCATTTTCTCATCTGTAAAAGTAAGTATTCTGATAATATCTATTTATAGAATTTTGCAGCTCAGGCAAGATTAAATAGGTGAAAGTAATCTATAAATTGTAGATTGCTCTAAAAAGGTTATTTATATCTATTGGGTAGATGCCAGGGGTGTTGCTAAACATTGTACAGAACACAGGGAAGCTACTCACAACATAGAAATGTGATGCCCGAAATGTCAATGATGCCAAGGTAGAGAGACCCTGCCCTATAGTGAGTAATGACCACTCTGTCCCATCTCTAGGCAGAAGGCGACAAGGGGAGAGAGAAGTTAATGGAATAAAAAAGGAGAAACATTTGGAGAGGGCTGCCCAAAGTGGCCTTGGAGTCAGGGAATAAAAACTCTGACCTCTTTCTTCTCTCTCTTTTTAGTCTGGGCCAAGAATTTCCACTGGACAAACCTGGCTATAAGCCAGAGAGCAAGGGATCCTGGGCATGTAATCTATATTGGTCAACCTCCTGGGTGTAAAACATGATCCTATGGATAAGGATGAGAGCGGACAGAACAGGTGTGTGTGAGAAACTGAAAATATTTAACCCCAACCATGAATCACTGTCTCTAATTAATATTCAACTCTGTGAGTCCATGAGGAAATAATGTCTGTGGATAGGTTCGTATATATGCAGAGAGTAAAGTCAACCATGGGTACAAATTTGAAGAAAAGGAAAATTCAGAAATACATCTGTAAATTAATTCTTCCCCAGATAGTTTGTGTTGTTCACCGTATTAAAATAGAGTAAGCATCTGCTTGTACCTTGTTCAACTATATGCCTTTGTCCATTTGTGTTCATTCAATAATTTACCAAGTAACTGAAAGTGTGCTGAGTGCCAGGTACTTGTCCAAGTACAGAAGATACAAAAAATGGATATAAAATGGTGCCCACTCTGGAAGCTTCTTTGGATGTAGTAGGAGAGATATTTATATAAACAAACTACTGCAACACTTGGAGCATGTATGTCTGAAGTAGCATGGTAGAGAGAAAAGAGATACTCATTTTTCCTGGCATGTAGAAAGTGACCTTGACAGAGCCTCCAAGGTCAAGTAGGTGTTTTCTGGACAGGGAAATGGAAATAGTACGAGACTTAGAGGTGTCCTTTGTGACAGAGTGGAAACAGTGGGTGATGAAATAAAGTGGAGTTCCTATTTCTAAGGATCTTTTGTGCCATGCTAAAATATTGGAACTGTATCTACAAAGTAGTCAAGAATCATTGGATGTATGGGTAATGCTAGTGCAAACTGACTTACCTTTCTAAAAATTTTCTAACTTCTATACCATTGTATGGTATGAGCCATTCAGAATATTGTCTTTAAATTTAAATCTTTTAAAATAATATCTTAAACTTGATGCTGTAACAATTCAGTTATTTCTGAGTGAACTTAATTTAGTGAAGATTTTACAGAGGCATTTGGATGTTCAAAAGTGATAGCACTTAATAAATGTCCTTTGCTGGGTTATTCTCATTAACGTGTTAGAGGATCAAAGATCTCAGAAACATTTCAAGAATAAGAGTCCCTCTTCTGTTTCTCAACTATAAAAATGTTCTTTAAACCCTCACATGCACACTGGGAAATATTTCTTATATCATTATCTTTTAGAAAGTTGTGAAATAATCATGGTTCGGGGACAGATTTTTTTAAGTTTGTCAGCTATATAATTGGGACTCAAGTTTTATATTATGTGGATGCATCTAAACTTGATTCTGTTTAAATATGAATACACATATATTTTCCTTGGCCTCTATAAAATTTATTAATCATTTTGTCTCCCCAAAACATTTGCAAACCAAGGGAATAATGCCAGGAGTGAGGGTGTAGCAGCAACTACCTGCTGTCTCTTCTCTTTAGTTTTGAACCTGAAGCTTAAAGGAAAATTTCATTATAATTGAGTAATTAGCCTCAATATCTCCACTTCTCAAAACAATGAATGTCCAAAGCTATCTTTTGATCTGAATGTGAGGAATGTTTAAAATGCAAGTAAATATTAGAAGATGTGGATTCTTCTTTGCTACTGATACTTTTTTGCAAACCTTCCTAAGTCCTCATCTTTCAGTGAATCTTGGTGATTACTGGCGGCTGCCAGTAACTTGGTGATTACTGGCGGCTGCCGAAGAAGCTGGTGATGGAACTTTGACCCAGATTCTTATACACCCAGTCTCTTGTCTTCCTCTTTCCTTTCTTGTTTTGGGGTAAAAACACCTGGAAATAAACAGGACAAACTTTGTGAATAAAGGTGTTTGGCCCCACACACACTTTTGCTATTTAAATAAGTGGTAATTCAGTTTCCAATGGGGTAAGTAAATGATGTATTACTATAACCCAATTAAAAATATTAGGCTTCAGAATGGGAGCATTTGAACTTGGTGTCACGGATTTTGGGAAGTTCTGAAAAGAATAGGAAGTGTTTAGATTCCAGGAATCTTTGATTAAATTATATTAATGAAAGTGGAAGAGTTCTCAACTGGCTGGTATGGAAGATAAAATACCATAAATGTCAGCATCATGGTAGACTCTTTTAAGTCATTATAAACAATCATGGGCACTGTAAAAGACACGGTCAAATCATTTCTCTTAATTCTTCCATACAGATTCTTTTTGTTGCTGGTACATATCTCATTTCCCTTCACATATCTTTAACTGTAAAGAGAGCGATAACCTTTACAACTCTCTCTTTTATTGATAAGGAACAGAATGGAAGTCACTCAGTTTATATGCAGTTGCTGTAATCTGTGAACAGCATATTTTTCTGAGTGGTAATGTGGTTACGTTAGCAGGAATCTTATAAGAAGTATATTTTCACATAAATTACAAATTTTGCTAAGTTGATGTATGAAGGTGTGCCGTGGGCAAACTTGAGACATTTCTTCAAGTAGGCACTTAGCCCAGGGGAGACTACCAAGGACTCACCATGTAAGGTGGCATTCCATGTGCCATATGATCTATGGATTTTTGGCACAGGGTTCAGTCAGACTGTGTTCAAGCTGGGCTTCCACAGCAGGGAGCTTTTTTAGGCTCTGTTAGGGGACAGATTGATTCTTCTATCATTCAACAAATATTTATTAAACACCTACATTGTTTTGGGCTCTGTTCTTGTTCTCGTGTTGCTTACATTCTAATTTAGAATGAAGAAATAAAAATTATTGCATATGTGATGAATTTTTAAAAACTGCAAAGTAGCCCCTTCTAAGTATTCCTCCCAAAGGAGTAGTTACCAGTACTACTGATTTCACTGCACACATAAATAAGGAATTGCACTGGAAAATAAATTATTATATCTGTAATTTAAAATAAGGTTTGAATATATTTGACTACTATGAAATTTATTGATAGAAACCTTGATTTTATCCAAAAGTGTTACTGATAATAGAAACCACCAAACATAATGGCACAGTATGCTTCTGAAATACATTTTCATAAGATACATTGAATCTCTAATACACAGGCTTGTCACATTGGAGTCAGGTTGGACAGTCATTATTAACTTAAAATTAAGCCTTCTCAAGCAGTTAGCCCTGTCTTATTGACTCAGAGCCATCAAGCTATGCTGCAAACACTCCCTAGGGTTTTCTGGAGGAAGGAGGCAGTGGTAGAAGGGGTTACTATTAGCCTCTACCGTGACTCATTAGAACATGTCCTGAAATAAGTTTAGCTCCGTATCAAGCAAGCAGCAAAGCATTCCCAAGTCATTAATCAAGTGAAAGGGAAGGATGTTGTCATATTCAAGCAGCCCCAGTGATGTGAGCAAGAGTGTATCACTTTATTATTTTCCCTTTCTTGTGTGGAAAACATGATATATTGATTTATTTTAGATTGTTTAGAGTCTAAGGTGTTTTATGCTTGCAAAAGTTATGAATTAAAGGTCCTAAATTGTAAGGTGTTAATGGGAATGAAATTCACACCCAACGCAGGAGATATTAGTTGGAAACAATAAATCTTGTCAGGCTCAAGTTACTTTTATTGCTGTAAAAAAAGAATGAAGGTCACAAGATAATACTATTCAGGGAAGTATGTGAGACATTTAAAGAGATTCATCATTTTTCATATGTCATGCAGGTACCCTTTTAAGAGATTTCAGTATTTTATCTCTGATTTGATTTGGTATTTAAATATTTTAAGTCAACTCTTGAGAAACCCGTATGTATTTTGTTGACATTATCTAATTGCATAGTTTAACAAGTGGATGGGTGGTCAGGGTTTCTGATGAGTGTCTATAATTATTTGGTGGTGTTCAGATGGCTTCAACAATTTTATTTATAACGAGGCTTAAGGAAATCCATATCAACAGAGGATCTATTGTATATCAAACACTGCGCCAGGTGTGTTTAGGCTGATTAGGTCATTTCATTCTTTCAGTGCCGATGGATATTGTTTTTATGTTGGCTTTCTCAGCTAAAGAAACTGAAGCTCAAGCTTTAATAACTTGCCCAAGATTGTGTAGTTAGTAAGGGGTAGAGCTGGACTGGAGACCAGAGCTCTGTGACGTCACAGATGCTTTTCTCTTCTCACAGTGTTTGTGCTTTTCTGTAATATTAATGGGGGCAGAAGCTCAAATGTGCGTGATCTTAGAAAGTTAAACAACTTAAGTGTTTAAAATTGCACGTGCATCTCTATTTTTGAATAAGTAAATTGCATATAAAAATTTATTTTCTAAAATTTTATAATAAGCTACTGCTTTCTTCATCTATTGGTGATGTTCAGAGGTGATGCACTGTTTTGGTTCTCTTACAATTGTTTAGAGAAGTTTAAATGTGAAAAGCTATTATAAACAAGTTTCTTCTTGGTTTCTGAAAGCTCTTTTCACCTCCCCGTACTCCTTCCTCCCTGCTGTTCACAATAAAGAGAGGCCTCTAGTCCTGAACCCTCAAAACATCTTTGTTCTCCTAAGTTATTTTCTCAACAAGTGAAACCTTCAGTTGCATCCCATGGGATAAAGTAAACACTGAGGAGCAGAACAGAAAGATTCTTAACAAATGAATTAATCCATCTATGATTCTTGATTTATTTCTCAAGTTCACTGTGCTCCAGCCACACTGAACTATTTGCTATTTGCCCTGTGGAACGTTCCCTTTATTAGATACGTCCCTTTGTACATTCCTTTTCCTCTGTCTGAAATGTCCTTTGATCCTTCTCCCTTCTCAGAAACACACGTATATTTCATGACGTAGTGACTCAGCTCAAGTGTCACTTCCTATGCAGTGCTTTCCCTACCTCCCATGCTAAATGTTATCCTCCTGCTTTTGGTCTTTATTCAACATACACTAGTCACTTTGCATTGTAATTAGTTTTTATCTGCCTATTCCCACAATAATGTGACCTGCTCAGCAAAAAGGATTATATCTAATTTATCATTGAATACCCAGTGTCCCATACCTAGTAGGATCTCAATAAAAGCTTATAGAACAGTTTCAGTGGTCAAATTAATGAATGTAAGCAACAAACTTTTATTTAACATATATTTAACATGTTCTGTGCCAGGCAGTGCTCAAGGCACTGGGATATGGCAAAGAACAACACTGATAAAAATCACTGCTATCACTGCTATCACATCTACTGGAGGGATGTAGATAATTAATGATATAAGTGTGTAAAGTATTAAGATTAGATGGTGGCAAGTGCTATGAAAAAAATGCTGAGACAAGAGATGTAAAGGATGTCAGAGTTCTTCTTGGACAAGTACAGCAATCATCCTATTTATTTTCTATCCTGATTCCTTGTTGTTTTTATAGTTAGTTTGAGGTCTTTTTTTTTAATGGTAAGGCAGAGGATATTGAGTTCCCTGGAATTGGTTAGATCAGTGCTTAGGAAATTCTGAAAGTAAAGGTTCTTTGAAAGATGAAAAAAAAACCAAAAAAAACATCTAACAGCCAAGCTTATGCTAATCTGTGTTGTATAGAGAAAGATGAAGTTCCTATTTTCTAGGAAGACTCAAAAAATGGAGACTGAATGTTGAATGTTAAATGACTGGATGCCAGAGGTTTATCTTTATATGAAAAGAAAAAAGAATAAAGTGTAGAAATGATGCTTTATCTTAGCTATAATATTTTTGAAATACAAATAAATACATTAAAATATAAAATATAGTGTGTATATATATATAAATACCTACCTATATAATAGATGTCAAAGCCTTTTTCTGCAATACTGTGATCTAATTTAATTGAAATGTTTTTAAAATAAATTAATAACAAATGCTAGCTTACATCAGTAAGTGTCATCATTGTATTGGTCATACACAAATCTTCATTCTAAGTACAGATCTATCCTACATATTATTTTTTGGTCACAAACAAATGTGGCTCAGAAGGCTAGAGCTGTATTTCTCTCTATATTTCTTTGGGTTTATTTGTACTCTCCAGCCCCACCCCCCTAATAATGAATCTTAGGCCTATCTTTTCATTAAACTCTTCCTCTAAAATATTGGCATCACCTCTGTACATTGGAAATAGACACGGTATATATAAACACATGCATACAATTTTTATTACTGAAAAGAAAAATCAAATTAAATACAACCCAAGAAGTACGATAGTTAAGCTTCAGGTTCCATTGTTTCCTTCTCAAGGACACTACTTCCCAGCGTTTCTACATATTTGTGGGTCTTCCCGTGCCAAAATTCCTCCCACAATGTCTGTTTCATAACTCTTACTGAAGACGTTAAAAGAGAAGAAGAGAGAAATGGGAGAAGAGGGTCTTCAGCTGCTCCAAACACTCATCATTGTTGGCTTCCTGCCAGCTCTCCTCCTCCCTCCTTCCTCCTCACAGCCTCCTTGGAGTTGTGACTCTTGTTTTCCCCCAGAACTCTTGTTTTCTCATCCTAAGTCTTCTCTCACTTCCCAGGGCTCTGAGAAGTGTTGGCTACCACTAGACTATATCACAGAAAATCTGCTGGTTTCTTCTCCTGATGAGTGATGGTCTCTTCTTGCTGTTGGCTGGTGGTTCTGTGATAATATTTGAAATTAAAATGAAGTGTTCTATTCCTAAAGTAAATTACTAGTGGTCTTTTTCTAATTATTGGAAAAAATAATTAATGCATTCATTTTTTTCTCAATTTCGATTTTCTTCTATACATTTTGCTTCTACTTCTGATGCCTATTATCAGTTCTTTGCTGATTCTGGCACATGACAGAATAAAATGTGCAAATTGAATAAACAGCCAGCAAACTTTTATTCTAATATTAATGTAAAAAAATGAGCCACTTTTTCGGGTACAAATAAGCTTGTTATATGATTTTATATTTAACAAATTTAATGTATTAATTTTTCTATATGTAAACTGTTCTTTATTCTTAATTAGATTGAATTTATTAAATACTTCACTCTACCATGATATTCCTCAAAGGACAAATGACACTGATGAGCCCGCCACCAAGCCCATGTGAGAACCACAACTTAGTAAGGCATCCTTTCATTTTGACTCTTCTCCCCTCCTCTGGATCTCAACTGTGTGCGTGTCTTAGGGAGACATATCCAGAAATGAATCACATCGGGTCTCACAGAATGCCTTCTTCCTTGTTATCCTCTTTGTAATTCTGTCTGCACCCTACATTAAGAAAGACCCACATGCTTCAACTCTACTTCTAAAATCAGGTGTCTGCAAATTCCCCTTAATCCTGAGGTTGACCATTTGGTTGGGTGCTTCCTAAAGGAACTGCTGTCTAATAGGCGCCTCTTACTTGTATCTAACTATATTCTCATCAGACACTAAGCAGGAATAGTCAAATCTTTTAGGACTTTTAGATTGAAGGTCAGAAAGAGGCTGGATTCTCGGCAGCATCCAATATGTGTAGACCTAGGGAAATGGTTTTCAGATTTTTGCCTGCAAGGATTCACTGGAGGAGCTTTTAGGAAGTGCAGTTCCGCTTTTGTTCACGGCAGGCATGGGCCAGGTTCATACATTTTTAAAAAGCACCCTGGGTAATTCTTATGGAAAATACTTTAGAGCAGCACTATCCAATAGAAATATAATACAAGCCACACACGTAATTTTACATTTTCTAGTAGGCATAATAATACAATAAAAAAGCAGATAAGGGCTTCCCTGGTGGCGCAGTGGTTGAGAGTCTGCCTGCCGATGCGGGGGACACGGGATCGTGCCCCGGTCCGGGAAGATCCCACATGCCGCGGAGCGGCTGGGCCTGTGAGCCATGGCCACAGAGCCTGTGCGTCCGCAGCCTATGCTCCGCAACGGGAGAGGCCACAGCGGTGAGAGGCCCACGTACCACACACACACACACACACACACACAAAGCAGATAAAATTAATTTTACTTATGTATTTTATTTAACCTCATATATCCAAAATATTATGAGTATTTAACCAATATAAAATTATCAGGCTGACCAAAAAGTTTGTTTGGGGTTTTCATAGGATGTTACGGAAAAACCAGAACGAACTTTTTGGCCGACCCAATATTAATGAAATATTCCTTTATAAAAAGGAATTCCATTCCTTTCATAAAAAATTAAGTCTTCAAAATCTGGCATGTATTTTACAACAACAGCGCATCATCTCAGTTCAAGTACTTAGTAACCATATTTCAGGTACTCATTTCAAGTACTTAGTAACCGTATTTCAAGAGCTAGTGACTACCATATTGGACAACACAGCTTCAGAGAATTGCTTTCAAATCTAGTAAATAAGCTTTCAGTGGTAAATAAAAACATGCTTTCTTTTCGTGCTTATCATGTGCTTGGCACTAAGTTCTTAAAATGCATCATATTATAAAATCCAAGCAACAGAAATAGGAGGTAGGTATGCTATTTTACCTACTTGGCTGGAAAAACACAAACATAGAGGTTAGTATGTCAAAATCATAAAGAAAGTAAGAGACAGAACGGTTTGATATGCTCTCAGAGAGCATCTTCTAACCACCCTTGAGTACCCCCTTCTATACCATGCTTCTTTCTCGAACAATTAAATGAAACACGGGCTTCTCTCTAGTTTAAAGTCTTAGACACATGTTCAAGGGATTGTGTGATATAAATATAACATAAAATAGAATTCAGAGGTAACTAACTGGATTATATTTATATATTAACCCTCATGCCACTTAAACTCCCAGAATTGGAATAAGCATCCTTGGCATGGGATGCTTGGGAGGACTGGACATAAAAACTGTGTATTTTGAAAATGCCAAAATATTATGAGTGGCTTTTTTATCAGTTTTATATTTCTTAAGATTAGTGGGTTTTTTCTCTCTGAGGAAATAGGAAACATTATAACCAATAATATAATAAGGCCATTTACTGATGATTATTATCTTAAATATGAATGAATAAATAAATAAAGTGGGCCAATGTGTAATAAAACTATAAGAGCTGCAGTTTTTCAAGGGCAAGACTCTCACCATATCATCATTTGTTCAAAGAAGGTTGTCAAAAGTTATTTACTCTTCTTTTCCCTTGCTTCCTGAATGCATGCTATGAACATCTTCATTTATTTTAGTTCTAACTTGGTTGATTAAAGAAAAATGGCTCCCTTTGCTTTTAATATTGATGAATATTTGAAGATCAATTGCAGCTATTAAATTAAAATAGTTTACCCCTCGAGGACTTTCAAAGACCAAAGAAAATATTATTTTAAATGGAAAATGTTAGTCTTCTATTATTACTGTCTTGGACTGGATTGCATTAGATCTTCAGATTAAGGCAGCAAGTGCTTTGAAAATGTAAAGCCAGTTGTACCATGTAGAATGAAAATAAACACAAAATCGAATAAACATGTTATTTATCTTGGTTTTTATAAGCAGAATCAACTTATTGGATTCATATTTATCTATCATTAGACTGAATCTACATACAGTCAGAATGTTCCAAAATTGATTACTCACCCAAATGAGAAGGTCATGGATAAATTGCAAACAGCAATTTAAATATATTATATTTGGCCTAAAATAGGTGTATTATTTTTAAATCTTTATTGTTCTAATCCTGCATGCACAGTGATATGTCAGTGAGTAAGATTTTTTTAGAAACATTCTGATATAAAGTCAAATTAGAATTAAAATTTTTGTGTAGATGATTCACCATGAAGATCTCTCATACATAGACAATTCAGTGTAAATTATTTTCATATCGATGGCTCTCTTAAATTGTTTATGTAAAATTACCCACGTATAAGATAAACATGGAAGCTTAGAAACTTCTCTTGATGTTGAGGCTACATTCATTACCAAGTCACAGTGTTACATCACGTACAGCTGTTACCTCGTGGGTGTAGCTGTCTAGTCAGAAGTAGGAATTATAATCCCAGAGTGCTCTGTTAGCCTGGGATTTCAGGATCAGTTTTGGTTTTGATCCCACTATTTCTCACATCCCTTTTCATTAATGATGAAATAGGGTCTCAATATCCTAAGCTGCCACTTGGAAAGAGAAAAAGGAAGATAATGCTGCTCACATCCTAGTAATTTGGTATCTAAGTTTCTTCTTGCTTTACTATAAATACTTACTTGCATTTTGATAAATTTATACATTTTCAGCATAACTCACTGCATAACCTTTACTATTTGGAACAAAAATGAAACTTAGAAACAAGAAAAAAGAGTACCAAGTAACTAAAAAAGGGTGCTACCAAATGTACTTTGGAAACCTCACATAACTCACTTCTGGGTCCTTACTCAGAACCTGCTGCTTCTCATTTATCCATGATTGTACCAAATGTACTTATTTATTTTCCTACTCCTAACTTAAAGCAGCCAATTAGAATCCAAATGAAGTAATTAACACTACATATGTGTTCTGATATCAGAAGTAAATAAGTATTTAATATATGTATCTAAGAGAGAATCTTTATCTGGATCCATAAGTAAAGTTACACATACTTCGTTGACTTCAGATGACACCAGCTTAGACAGCCTGATTAGTATTTATAATGATCTTGGAGTCTTCATGTATCCTTTGTTTAAGAATTCAGGTTACTATGGAACACGTTTTGTAAAATTTCCACCCCAAATGGTTGAATGTGTGTTTAATAGGTACGTTACCATACAGATTTAATTGTCATGAACGTCAGTGAGCCATCCTTGTATATAATTTTAAGTAACGATGACTCAAGAATTTCGAATCATAAAGGGTTTATAGTTTATAGTTGACCCTAACGTTTATCTATGTAACAGTGCCCAATCAATCATGATGGCAGATATTTTAAAGACATAGAAGTAAATGTTGCTGTTAAATATATAGATATATTTCAATATAAAGATATTGAAAGAAATAAAGTGTGCAAGTGGCCTTAAAATACTGGCCTTAAGTTTCACCAAATCTTTATTGTTTTTTAAGATGATGACTGCCATCCTAATTCTACTAAAATGCACACAATTGACCTGATTGACTGTTTGGTCTCTTATCTCATCTGTATTCTTGCATATATGATCTGCTTGGGGAATTTTCTTTGTAATTAAGAAGACGCCACTTAAGGGAAAGGGGAGTAGGGCTGCAGTCACTTAGAATGGATTCAGGTACCTGAGTCCAAGTAAGAAGGAAAGTAAAGTGGCAATTATGTATTAAGGTGTCTCATTTCCTGCACATTGTTCCTGAAAACTACTTAGAATGATAAAGTCATGATATTGGATAACCAACCTGAAAACCCTCCTAACTTTGATATACAAATCCTATTTTGCCACCTTAAATCTAAGAGCAAGAAAGGCCTCTTATCCATGGCATCTGATGACTTTATAGCTAATGATCATAGATCATACCTTCTAGCCTGGAATAGAGGCTATACGTTGTCCTCACAGAGATTTTTCTTTATTGTTTTTAACACTCTGGAATATTTTTTTGTTTTTTTGGTTTTGGATTTTTTTTCCTTAAACATTCTGGAAGTGTATCTTTAGGGCCTGGTAACTTTAGGTACCTTTAGAACTACTTGTCCAAGGTTCTGCTTATTTTCTGATTTTACACTTTCATGAGCTACTCTTGTACTTCTGGTGGAGACATTGGCATGAACAGATGCCAAGGGGACCAAGGGGATAAGTTTTTCCTTATTTTCACAATTGTATTTTCTAGACTTTACAACTGCTTAAATTTTAGGATCTGATTGGTAAATCTAGGATGCTGAGAAAAAAAAAGTAATTTAAATATGCATGTATGCACATATGTTTTTTTCTTTGCAGATTCTACATAATTTTTAAACCCTTTTCTGTATTCTCCAACCAAGGAGAGTGTGCAGTGTGCAGGGGTTAGAGGGTGGAGCGTTTTAACAGTTGGGAGAGTTAAAGAAGGTATGAAAGGATTTGAGTCAATAATGACTTCAGATATTCAGATTGATAAATTAGTACTTCCTCTCCCACCTGTTAGTGGTTTACTAGAAGGCAGTCCGTTCCATTTAGACTGTGTCAGTCAAGGGGGTCGGTCAATTATCTAGCCTGCATATGTATAATTGGGAGGGAGGGAGGCGGAGCCAAACTCCCTTGAGACAGGAAGGGAGCCCAGTAATGCCTATTAAGAGACACTAGTGGGCTTGGAAAAGACGTCACAGGAAAGAGAGGCTGGGGACTCCATACCAGTGGGATCTTTTCCTTTACGTGTAGGAGGAAAAAGCAAAAAAAAAAGAAACTGAAAAGCGCCCCCCGCTTAAATGTAAAACGCTACTGTGTTGTAAGCTAGATCTAGTATTGCAACTACCAGAATTTTGAGAGGATGTTTATATACAGTTTTAAAAAGGGCACCTAAAATTCAAGTTTTGGTTACTATTTTTTTTGGTAAGAATTCACTTGCAAAGTGATATGATCTAACAAGAGTTTTGATGTGCTAAATGATAACAATACATCATTTGGAATTTTAATTTTATGATAACTGCTTCAGTGCTTCATTGAGTGGAGGGAAAACACATGTTTTTAAATTTACTTAACTGAGATACGGCTGTATTTACAACTATCATATAGTAATGTGTGTTATTTGTAGAAGTACTGTATTATATAAAATCTCAAACCTAGAGGACCAATTGTATATATAAAATAGTAAAATAGTGGCTCATTTATATAAGAAAAAATCTCTTTTGTATTTTATTAATATTTTTTATAAAAATTTACCAAAAAATGATTTTCTAGAATGTTATATCTGATTCATTTATATTATAGTTATTTCCATTTTCATCACATTCTCTTCAAATTGCAATAGTTTGGAATTAATCAATACAGTTTTATTTCAGTTACAAACAGATGCATGAAATGTACTGTTTATCAAAAAGATGTTAAAAGATAGGTTTACAAGTGAAAAAGAAATATGAATAAAAATGTTTAATAATCTCAAATATTTGGTTAAATTATTTTAAAATGTTTGTTGCATGAGTTTGACCTATAATACATTGTTATTGGCCTTAACCTTCACCTGATATATTTTTGTAATGCCATATCAAATTTTAAAATTAGTAACGGGCTGTAAATAACTTAGCCAGTACAAATTTCCATAGTAATAACATGTAGCCACTGAAATCTTATCAGTGTTTTTCTCCTGAACAGCTAAACTCATCATGATTTTACATTTAATGATACAATAGTAAGGTATGGATTTGTTAAAAGGAAAGATAAAACATATTTGCTGAATATGTAGTCTTTGTTCACCCTGTTGTCAGGTAAGAATTAGCAGTCTGCAGTCATCCACTTTAAACTATGATCTAATCAGAACTCAAGAGCTAAATAAGACCTCAGATGATTAGCCCTTAGTTAGTTAGGAACCCCTATGGAAAACTTCAGTGCTACAGGAAGTGATGCTAATGATTTATCAAGTGGTAAACTTGCCTCTGAGAAAATACTGATCGGGTAACTTCACAGCACAAGGTAGTGTCTATCGGATATTCCAGCCAATCTGAGACCTTTTGCTAGCAGAAGTGCAACGTGCATTTTTAAAAGAGAAAGAGATGGTAACAAGAACTGTGACGGTTTGTTCCTAAAAACTTGGACTGATGAAAATCTTACTTTCATTGGGGCTATGAATCTTTAGTAGCTCTGCCAACAATCAGGAAACCCTTAGTCTCCTAGAAGTACTGAGTGAAAAAGGGTTTTAGAATTTAAATAAAACAGTCATATCAGATCTTACTAGTAAGGTAGAATTTGGTATTTATCTTGCAATTTAGAACATTGAAGTGGAAACTTGAGAGAATTAAACTTCTCAGAAAAATCTTATTGCTCAGGCAGTGAAATAAACATCAACAGAAAGGAAAATTCAAGCTCTGTTACACTAAAACCATTAAAGGAGCTGGCAAAATTCCAATTTAGGTAACTCATCTCCCATCGTACATTGCTATAGTTTTATCAGTTGAAAGTGATATCCACTTCCACTTCGCTGGAGAAAATTGTTCAATAATCTTTTAATCGTCATTGTACCCTAACAATATGATACACGGAAAAACTAGACAGAATAATTTTGTTTAAATAGTTTTTATGCTATTTTTGGATAAAATATTTTTAGTAGATATAAATGTGTGGCTGCCATTACAATAAATCTAATGCTATGCATCAGTTGATGAGCTTTGAAAGATCTAGCAATTGTAACTTATTTGATCTCTGAATTTATTGTTAAATTCCACAATTGAATACACATTTACTAAGTATACTGGCTATTATAAGTAGTATGTTTACATCTTCAACTTTCATTTGCTTAATAAGGGAAACCTCAGAACTTTCAAAAACATAAAATTATGTTACCAAAAGAAGGTCAGGTGAACAGCTTCAGCTGTGAAACATTTGGTGTCTTTTCAGCTTCCCCAAGAAGCTCCATTTGCAGAGGGGATGTGAACAGGAAGACCTTAGCCTGAATCAGAGATTAATTTCCTACAATTCTGTCATCCTAAAGCAGGAAATTGCACTCAATAAATATTGTAACGGAGTGAAAGTTGTGGAGTAGGAAGTTATCAAGTAAGAGAAAAGTTCTTTACAAACACGATTTTGCTGTTTACGATGTCAGTAAGTTTATTTAACTAGGTGCTGTTGGGTATATATATATATTTTCCATCTTACCTCTGACTTGATTTCCAATTTCTGTTATTGTGCTCTTTCCCCTGTCTCTTTAAAATCAACTAGAAACCTCTCTTAGAAGGACTTGTGTTTAGCAACAAAACTATGGGCAAACAGGTGATGATATGTGTTGTGAAAACAAATTGAAATAAAGCATTATTTTAAACTAAATTTCTTAAATCAAGTTTCTTTCAATCAAATTTCTTAAATCACGTTTAGGAGATGAGAGTTTCAGGTAGCTTTAAAAAATGTAGATTTTTTTAAGAGATATGGGAACATATGTATATGTATAACTGATTCACTTTGTTGTAAAGCAGAAACTAACACACCATTGTAAAACAATTATACTCCAATAACGATGTAAAAAATAAATAAATAAAAAAAATAGCACACACAAAAAAGTAGATTTTTTACAACAGAATCACTCTAATATTGATTAACAATGATTTTGTTTCTACTTCCATTTATTATTTAAAATAATTGAATCTGGTAAGCAACATGGATCAGTGTCAAATAAATGTTTTCATAGCAATTATTGGCAGACATTCCCCTTCTGATAAGTAGTTTCCCCCAAATAGAAGTATAATTTGCATCCAGTTAAGTATTGATGAGTCCAGGAGTGAGTTTTGATGTTTATGTATTTTTTTTTTTTAGGCGAATTCTATTTTTTTTTTTTTTTTTTTTTTGCGGTACGCGGGCCTCTCACTGTTGTGGCCTCTCCCGT
>NW_020837950.1:19705394-19717860 GCF_003676395.1 Aethalodelphis obliquidens | reverse complement strand
TAATTCTCTTTAGCCAAGAGATCACTTTTCAGCAGCAATTTATTTGGATATCTTTGATTATTAATATTCTGGTGAGCCTCCTTGCAAAGTCAGGGATAGATTGCATAGTGGATATTTTTAGTCCATAAAGGGCTTTTCTATAGCTAAAGTTTGGTTATTTGTGCTTTGCACCACTAACTGGCATTTTCAGCCATATTCTTGATTATGAAGCTAAAATTTACTCTGAAGTGTCCAATCCTACAGGCTTTGTACTTGTAAAATGCCCAATGAATTTATTAAGAGTGGAGTACTCATAATGGCCATTGGTGCAGGCTTGGTGGGTATTCTGAGTTGAAAAGTGAAAGGGTGGATAATTCAAGTACACCATGCTCTGGTTAGAGGGCCGTGAACAGCTTCCTCCACTTACAGATTAACATCGTTTCATGCTCTGTTTTCGAACAAGGAATATCTGTTCTAAAAGTAGATCCCACAGATACTGCTAATGCACCAGGTTCCAGTTGTCCTTGCTTGAAATAGGGTATCAGGTTTTCTTTCCTTTCAAGAAATAAATCATTATGGCTTTCATGTCTTTTGGCAGATTTCCTTAGTTATGGGATTGTGGTTTGAAATTGGTTTATGACTTCCTGCTTCTTAACAATGAGGAATAGCGTTGAGTGTCTTAGCCCTGTTACCCAGTGTGTTTGTTATGGAAACTGTTTGGGGTGAAGTAAATGGAAAGAGAAATATGAAACTCAGGTGGGAATAGAGCGCTCAGTGATAGCGTGCACTCTTCTTTTTATTATAGATTCATTCACCCCACAAATAATTGCCTACATCATGCTAACTTCTAGTGTAGAAGTTAGCTATAAGCTGTGCTCCAGATGATTATAAATTAGAAGCCTTTTAAAATTCCTATTAAAAACATAGGAATGAAATATAGCTTCCTCATTGAAAAACTGGAAAACTGAACAAAAGTTTCATTTAATAATTATCAAAAAATCCCATTGGTTATTGCTGAAATTATACAATGAACAACATTTTAAGGGAAAAATATATAGTTTGTCTTCAAAAATATCTGTATACACTTCAAGATTTATTATTAAAGAAACTATGCAAGATATAAGCTTATAGACTTACTTTGTATCGCTATTATTTTTTAGAGTGTATCAACACTCTAAATATGGGTCTTCTCTTTTCTGGGAAGGACATGTCTAAAACTTCTCTCCATTGGAAGCTAAGATTTCACTGACAAAATCAGTTACCTGAATGTCTTAAACAGGACACATTTGATTTATTTATTGTCACCAGATGGAAGTATTCTCCTGTATTTCTTACACTTAATCTCTACTTCTTATTTTGAACAAATTCAAAATTTTGTCCTAGCTACATGGAACTGACCATATTTGAACAGTCTTACATCTGAAAAATGACTATTGTTAAACCAGAATTGTAGTGAAACCTAGGGGTTTTTCTTCATTGTCAACAAAACAAAACAAAACAAAACTGTACACATAAGCCCTTGCATTCTGGGACTCCATCCAAAAGCATTTAGCAATTTGGCTGTATCCACCTTCAGAAAACCCATACTTTGATTCTAAGTTCTGGGTACCATGATGTACTCAGAGTATCCTAGCATTCACTAAATTGTCAGGGAGTGTTTAGAAGTTGGTCAGTTCTATTTTCCTGGCACCTAAAATCTGTGTTTTCTTACTCAGGCTGTTTGCTGTTCACAGGAGGGAAACGTGGAAAATTGCATACATAAATGTGACTTTTCATTTGATTTTATTTTTCAAGAAGACACCCAGATTAAAAATTTCAAGAAAATATTGTGTAGCCTCAGCATTTTAATTAATCTCACATTTTCTTTAATGATTGCAGCCATTGGGAATCATAAATAAATAGAAAAATATTTTTTGTTTTAAATTGTATATGCCTTTTCCAAATTCTTCATGAAATTTTATCATAAAATCATAGAGCTAACATTAAATTATAGAAGCAGAAGGGGATTATGTGTGCCCTTTTCTTATAAAGCTTTCATAGATTCAGATTTTCTTTTTTTTTTTAGGAGTTTATTAATTAATTAATTAATTTTTGCTGTGTTGGGTCTTCGTTTCTGTGCGAGGGCTTTCTCTAGTTGTGGCAAGCGGGGGCCACTCTTCATCGCGGTGCGCGGGCCTCTCACTATCATGGCCTCTCTTGTTGCAGAGCACAGGTTCCAGATGCGCAGGCTCAGTAGCTGTGGCTCACGGGCCTAGTTGCTCCACGGCATGTGGGATCCTCCCAGACCAGGGCTCGAACCCGAGTCCGCTGCATTAGCAGGCAGACTCTCAACCACTGCACCACCAGGGAAGCCAGATACAGATTTTCTATAACTAACTTGGTAACATGTTTCAATGCTAACACCAAAACAAATATATTTATTTATTTATTATTTTTATTTTTTGCGGTACGCGGGCCTCTCACTGTTGTGTCCTCTCCCGTTGCGGAGTACAGGCTCCAGACGCTCAGGCTCAGCGGCCATGGCTCACGGGCCCAGCCGCTCCGCGGCACGTAGGATCTTCCCAGACCGGGGCACGAACCTGTGTCCCCTGCATCGGCAGGCGGACTCTCAACCACTGAGCCACCAGGGAAGCCCCAAATATATTTATTTAGTTAGCACTCTTTGATTGCCAGTAAGAGAAACTAGCTCAGAATATATTATGCTAAATTAGAAGTACATGGAACTCAATCTTCATAAACATATTCGAAGTTCAGTACCACCAGCACCTGTGTGCTCTCTCTCCCTCTCCCTCCCTCCCTTTCCCTCTCTTTCCATCTCTCTTCTCTGTGCATCCACTTCTTTCTTCTTACACTGGAGATGATCCTTTTATCTTTTTCTACTCTATATGGTAAAACATGGCTGACAACTCCATAGTTTCTTAATCTGCATGCTATATGCCCATCAGTCTGCAAGACTGGTAATTTTTCTGGGTACCAATTTCAAATGCCAGCAAGAGAAACTCTGGCTCTACCAAGGTTAAGAGCTGACTTTTTCAATCAGCCATGCCTGGGGGGAGAAGGCTCATGAGCAAGATATTCTAGAGAAGATATGGACAGGTATTATCTGATAATAACAATGATCATAATAAATAAGCACTTACTATGTGTCAGAACCTGTACCTAAGTGTTTTACTTGCATCATCCCATGTAAATAGCTGTTAGTTAAGCACTGTGCATCTAGAAAGTGTCTTTGCATGCATTATATTGTTAATCCTCACAATCACCGTATCAGTGAAATGCTGTGACTTCCATTTTATATTGAAGAAACTCTTGCTAAAACTTAAGTGGGTTATTAAGTGGCAGAGCCAGAATTCAAACCCATGTCATCTGATTCCTGCTCTAGAGCTCTTTACACTTAGAAGCTGCCTCCTTTCTGTAGGGTGTCAGTGATATAAAATTTTGTGAAACATGGTAATTGGTCAGACAGACTGAGACTCTTACAGCCCTGTATTTGGTGTCTAATAATAGGAGCCCTTATAGTCATAACTTCTTTTTCTTTTTCCTATCCCCCATGGTCTTTTTTTGGATAATCCTTCTCTCTGGTTTTTCCCTTAGCAAATATGTCATTTAAGAATGCATTTAGCTGAAAGTAATAAATTAATCATGGTTAAGTAAAGGGTTTATTTTTCCCTTATAACAAGTTTCAAGAAGCCGTCAGTCAGCAAGTTTCACTGAGGAATCATGGTGCTGCTGTTCTCTTGCTCCACTATCCTTAGTTTTGGGGTTTTTTTTTCTCATATTCCCAAGTTGGTTGCTGCTTCTCCAGTCACTCTGCCCTTCTTTTCAGATGAGAAGAAGGAAGAGGGACAAAAATGAAAAGGAAAAAGAAAAACTTCCGTTGATTCCATTTCCTTTCTGTCCTGAGAAGGATTCCCTCCTCAAGGACTTTTCTCTATATGTTATTGGCCAACATTTTGTCCACTTGGAGAAAGCTAGATGTGAGTGTGAGTATTTTTCTTTTTAGTTTTGATGGTGTAGGAAGACAAGGGAGTGAGCCAAGCTATACTCTGTGCTTTAAGGGACCAGGAAGTAGCAACTCAGGTCTGGGTACCACATACCTGTGAGTCCTCTCACAATGGTCTGATTCCCTTTGGCATTTTCAGCATTTTCTTTGTTCAGTTGAATGACTCCAGTTTCTTTTAACTCTCTTAATAGGATTGCTCTAGAGCTTTTCTCTGACCTGTAGAGTCCCTTTCATTGATTTTTAAAAATCCATATCTCTACACATACCCAAGAGGTTGCATACCTACACATTCCCAAGAGGATACATGAAAACCATCCTGTTCTCCCTCTATCCCTCCTTTACATTTTATAGATGAGACTCAGAGGCCTGGAGAGGCAAAGTTGCATAGCAAGTTAGTGAACCTAAACTGCACTCCATGTCTCCTGACTCTCAGGCCTGGCTTTTTCTAGGCATTTCTAAATAATAAGTCTTTGAGTTTATGTATGTTGAAATTTAGGAGCAAACTGAAACCACTGACATATAAAGTGTTTATTACAGGAAAAAAAAAAAAAACCTCTTGAAAAACTTCAATTCCACAGAGTGCTAGAAATTAGTAAAATAGGAGGCATTCTCTAGTCTTTCAAAACAACAGCTGTTTACTGAGTGCCTGTTATGTCCTAGGCATTATAGAAGCCAGGGATACAGCAGTGAACAAGAAAGAGGAAGTTTTGCCCTCAGGTAAGTTTATGTACCAGATTATATTTAATGTATGCATTGATTTTCATATACTAATCAAATATTTATTGAGGGCTTACTCCATGTCTTGGACTGTTCTAAATACAGGATATACAGTTTATGACAAGAAAGACAAGATTCTTATTCTTACTGAGCAATGAAGCCAAAAATTACCCTGTTTTCTAGGGATACACAATAAAGAACTCAGACACCGTCCTTTCCCTACTGTTTATTAACTAATGCAATAAAAGAAACACGTGTGTGCAGACACACACACACACACACATACACATTTAATTGATAGCATTTCTTAATCTGGGGATTACAGTAAGTTCTAGGCTTCTTTTAATTTCTGATATATACCTTTTGGCTGAGTATGCAATTTAGTTGGATTTAAAAATGGATCTAGATTTAAGTGTAAATTTTTTGGACTGAATTCTAACAACTCTGACTCTTTCTACCTTTATTCCTTTGTTTTATTGAATTTAACTTGAATAAAATCTTTTTTATTTATCTAAATCTATTTCTATCTAGTAAGGAAGTTGAAATTGATCATGCCTTGACTTTGTGGGCCATCAGAGAACCATGACATTCCAGGGTATTGATTTTGTGGTGTTGAAGGGTGACAGATCTAGTGTTAAAGTGCTGAGAGAGAAGGGGTTTCAGATTGTACACCATAAGCAGTCCTGACTTTTGCTGAGGCATGACTAGCTTTTTAAAGCAATGGAAGGAATTGTAAGTCTTACGTAATTTTTACTGCATAAACTTGGAAAGATTAATTTAAACCAGAAGTGTGTAATCATGCATACAGGAAAAAAAAGGTCCACATGTATAGAGACAACTTAGAGTATATGTATATGTGTGAATAAAGAAAGCATACTCTGTGCTAAGAATATTGAGTAATATTTCAATTCAATATGACTGAACTTTTTCAAAACATGTCTCATCTCACATTTTGGAAGTTCTTTGGTGTTAACTGAAGTTTTGTTGTCTTTCACACCATTCTTATCATCATTATTTTGCATTTTGTTACTGTTGTGCTTTTACTTAGTCGGGTACTAGAGGATGTGAGTTACGATGCTCACAATTCGGAGAGGCCAGAGGTCTACAAGTGTAATGCTTGACAATTTTTTGTTACGCTCTGGGACATGGAAGCTTGACAAGAACATTATAATTGCTGCTATAGACATGATCTTAGGAAGAGTAACCATGGTCATCTTTCAATGTCCCATTTTCCTCTGTATTTGTTCTTTTTCAGTTTAATGGGCTTTCGTGAATGTATTGAAAATAACATTTTGATTATATGATTATTGTGTGAAAAACTCTACTGAGCTAAGTCAAAGTGTATCTCTGGAAACTAATCAGAGGTGCACCAGATTCATTGACTTTAACCAATCCATCATAGTCATCTTTTAATTTATTTCCACATTTTCTTCCAAGTTCCCATTCTTGAATAAGACTTTGACCTGAACAGAAGAATAGAATGTATTTTATAATGTATGTTTGTTCTGTTTTCTAACAACATAAGTATTTTGCTTAAGCAGATTTGCTAGAAAGTGACAGCTTTGAAAAATTGGACACAGGATCCTCTGGAAGCATTTCAGTTCCAGGCAATCTAAATAGTGCAGAAGGGGAAAATGAAATATCACTGTGGTTTAAAGATGACAGTTTTGTTAAAGATTCCCTTTCACTCTTTGGCTTAAAACAAATGGAGTAAATCAAGTATATCTGTTCAAAGTATGCATGTACGCTCACTGAGGAAGCACTCCTTCCTAGGAATGTTTCTTCAGAGACAACCGATGAGAGAATTACTTTTAAAACATGTGTCATGGGTTGGGAAGACTATCATTTTCTTGGCTTAACTGTTAGTTAGGCACATTTTGAGGTCATGCGATTTCACAAGTACATAGTGTGCCTTTAAGAAGAGAGGAAAAGGAAAAAACCTCCTGGCTTAACACCATCTAAGTATATCATTATGTACACCTATCGTATGTTCTTCATAAATGTAATAATGTAATTATTGTGTGTGTGCGTGTGTGTGTGTGTGAGAGAGAGAGAGACAGACAGACAGAGAGATAGACAGACAGAGAGAGAGAGTTTTAATAAACCTAAGATCAGATGCTACACATTTTCTGGCCATATTAAAAATGCAATAATATTCTCTACCCAAAAAATGTTGAGTATATTTGAAAAGGTATAGCAAGTGTGATAAAACCTGCTTTTAAGAAAAATTTTATCACTAATTGGAGAGGCAGTAGAGTGTAGTCTTGTTAAAAGCACAGACACAAAGATGAGACCTCTTGGGCTCTAAAATTCCAATGCTGCCATTTTTTTAGAACTGTGATTTGGAGCAAGTTAATTTCTCAGTTCTTGACTTCCTTCTTTGTTAAATGGGGTTAATGATAGTATCTACTTTCTAGGGACCACGTGCGTTAGCCTGAGATCTCATAAACACTCAATAGAGTATTAGTTATTTGTAATTGAAAACACTTATCATGTTATGAGGCCAGGAATAGAAGCACAAATTTTTTTTAAAAAGTAATTCAGAGGATGAATTAAAAGCTCAAAAATTTTCAGGAAGTCTGTAATATATTGATTATGTTTCTTTCAGGACAGTGGTAAATGGTAGTGATCACATTTTTTCCTAACAAAAGAATCACTACTGATTATCCTTTATGTCTTATACATATTCTGTAACGTACTTTAGGAATTATACTATAAGAAAGTCACTGGTAATTTCTGTCTTTCACATTTCATAAAATAATCAGTTAACTGATTTCATGTTCATAGGTTATTCTCAGTTTTTTGTTACACTACTGTTAGAGATAGCAGTGTTTTGTAAATGAGTGTATATTTTAATTATAATTTGTTCCAATTCACCTTTGGCAAGAGTGGTTACGTTAGTTAGTACTGTTACTTTCTGAAACAACTTTCATTTAATATGCTGTATTCATTAATTCTCTGTTCATTTATGTGCTTAAATTGTCACTTATCAGAGGCGTACCTGGTAATATGCTTTATCTGTATTATCATCTAAATCTGTCCCTTGAAAAAGATTGAATCATTATGGTTTCCATAAAAAAATCTTATAGCATGATCTATTTATACATTTTACTTCATTTTAGGGCCTATCAGCTTTTCAAATTAATGGGATTGTCATTTTTATGTATGGAAGAATTCTTGGTATGGTTTGGCTCTGAGCCATAATATTACCTATCGTCTTAACTCTCTGAAAACACTGACTTATGTTCATTGCATTAGTGTAGGCTTAGTTTTATTTCATGTCCAAGATGAGGAAGGTCACTTCATTAGGCACCTCATTTGCCTTTCTTCCCTGTAGTTTTCTGGTATCTTACACTAAGTATCATGTAAAAAAATGTTCTGCTTCCATTAAGAAAAAGTGAGCAGAGAACAAAGCCAATTATTTGCAGCACATAAAATCCTTATGATAATTTGGTAGACTTTAATTAAACTAATACATCACATTGCACTTATAAGACAAAGGAGCAAAAAAGAAGCAAATAATCTTCTCTATGTTAAAAAACACCATTTTGCTTTTTGATTAAACTCTTTAAGACTTGTGACCTATTTTAAAGTATGAGATTTACAGTCCTTTTCATACAAGGCATGTTAAAAAAGTTCTATGCAATATTGATTGGGACCACCCCCCAAAATTTTGAAATAAAACTATAAAAAAGCTTGGCTTGAAGTAATTTCTATTAATTTCTTAATGATTTTTCAAGCTCTTCAAAATAAAAAAAAGATTCTGCAACTTAGTCCATGCAGAAACATTTTTATTACAAATAACCTTGTTTTGGTTTTTGACATATAATTGCCATTGGTTGTTTTTGATGAGCCCACTGACATTATTGATGCAAAGTTCACTATAACTTAAAGTCTATCTAATTTGTGTATCTTCCCTACATTTCACAACTGGAATGTACTGAAATTAGAGATACTTGGTCTTTAAATAATATCATCCCCCAGTTTTCCATTTCTTTGAGATGTAATTCCCATTAATTAAATGGAAATAAACTACTGAATTGGGAGTGAAGACATTTAGTTTTAAGCCTAGGTCTGTAGCGTTACATTCAATATGTCTTGTCACCCCTCTGGGCCTCAGTATTATCACTGGTAAAGTGAATAATTTTGTAGAGGATGATTTCAAGTGAGTTCCTTATCTCTGGAGTTGTATTTCTGCATTAGTTATTAATATAATGTCTTTCTGTGTTCTAAAAGTCAATATTTTAATATGCTCATATCAATCCTTAAATCAGCACCACTTAGTATTCACGAAAGTATTTATAAAAACATTTCTAGAAATTTCTAATGATCAGAAAGCAAGATTTTAAAGCTGGTCAACTACAAATCATATCAAAAGACAATTATATTCAACTTAGAAATTTATCTGTTATAAACCAAGGGACCACATACTCATGGTGCCAGTTCTTACACTTTTAACATTATCTTTCATAAGCAGGAAACTGGTTGGTTGGATTTTGTAATTCTGTCCTATCTCACCTTTACTTTTTCAAGACTCAGTTAATTCATTGGATATTTACTTCATTTCCTTGTTAGTGGATCAAACTCTTAGTAAGTTTATCCATCACCTGGAAACACTTTGACTGCTTTCTACTTCCCTCTGTGGGTGTTTAAGGCTCCCCAAGTAGCTCTCAATTTTTCAGACACACGATTGCAATTTCAGTGGCATTTAAGAACAGCCGAGTTTGCTGTATTCATTTCATCTTCTCATTAACATCTAGTCTCTGTTTCTTTGGGGCAGCTTATTGCTTTGGCACATGAATACCAGCTAGTTCTGCTTTTGTTTCCAAAGGTGAACAATACTATGGTCTGAAGAGGATAATGGTGACAGCTTAAGTTTATATCATTTTACATTTTTATTCTCAGCTTTAAGGGTGGAAATTCATTAATGCTCAACTTTGACCAAATGTCACTGGAACTGTAATGCTGGGATCCAGTCTAATGTTTTTTGCTTGTTTAGTGCCTAGCCTTCTGTTTGAATTGACCCCTATTTCTCGAGAGAGTATTTCTTTAAAATATTATTTCTAAAAAAAGCAAGAAAAAATAAAATTGTGGAATAAGATATACACGATTTAACCTTTAAGTACAGGAGGTTCTAGAGCAGGAATCGTTGAATACTTAATTACATTAGTTTTAACAAATAATTGTTTTCTGCATTCTCTGGCTTTTGACAGTTACCTTAATTTGTCTGTGTAATTCTAATTTAGGATGTTCAGGACAGTTTTGTTGTTGTTTTTAATTATTACATTGGTTTCTTTTATATGTAGACTTGAGCTAAGTAGAGAAAACAGCTCGTGATGGAGTTGAATGGAGTTAGAGAAATCTCTGGTTTAGGCAGGGAAATCCTCTCACTGCCTCCTCACTTACCTCACATATTCCTCACACACTTTCTCTCTTCTCGGAATGCAGTTTTCCCTCATTTCTGTAGATGTCAAGCTTACCTTTTATTTTAAGACCCAGCTTAGGTTCAATTAGTCCGTGAGCCCTCTTCCTCCTCAGAGCTCTCGTAATTTTATCTACTGGGCTCTTATCTCTTTTTTTTTTTTTTTTTTTTTTGGCGGTACGCGGGCCTCTCACTGTTGGCGGCCGCTCCCGTTGCGGAGCACAGGCTCCGGACGCGCAGGCTCAGTAGTTGTGGCTCACGGGCCCAGCCGCTCCGCGGCATGTGGGATCCTCCGGGACTGGAGCATGAACCCGCGTCCCCTGCATCGGCAGGCGGACTCTCAACCACTGCGCCATCAGGGAAGCCCTGGGCTCTTATCTTTTCCTCCTCAAGATTAGTAATCTGTTTATATTAGCAAACTGTATATATTTGTATAAATAATTTCTTCAGAACCAGGACTATGCCTTATGTTGCTTTGTATTTCCCCTGATGCCTCCTGCAATGCCTTTCACATGATTGGACTCTATAACCTTTGACCTTCTTTCTAACTCTGAAATTCCATGATTCTAACAGTCAGCCAGTCAATATTGATTGCTTGGCTATCCAACCCAGGGGATGCTTTTGTTAGGGCCCAAATCATTCGTATTCTGTAGTCAGAGAAAAGTACCTATGATGAGGAAGTGGTATGATATTATCTAGCCCCTTTCCTTCCATGGCCAGTTCAGTGATTGACTCACAATCTAAAAGCCCTCTTTTCTAAAGAGTGCAGATTAAACAGTGCTAATGAATGGCCCTTTTGTGTGTGTGTGCACTCTTACACATGTAAATGGATATAAACTTCCCTTTCTTTGATTGGATAGGATTTGTCTTATTGGTTCCTTTCCTTTCTTTTTTCTTTTCTTTTCTTTTTTTTTTTTTTTTGGCAGTTTAGACAACTTGCAGATATGTTGAAGTTGCTTCTTATTTATTCACAAATTTAAGTAATTATGATAGAATCCTGAATCTGATAGATTCATAGGCTTCTAGAACTGAGTTTCATAACACATTCATTTATAATAGTATAGGAAACTTGTGTAGTTTTGCTTATTATTCCTTAAACCATGGCAAAAATGGAGACATTTGCAGTTATAACTTAGCTGTTTATTTTTAAAAGATTCAAAGTCAAATTTTGAAAAACAATTATGAGGAAACATAATGTAAAGGAAAAAAATCTTTGATCAAGAACCAAAGTTGGTTTGGGGCCCTGATTCTCCCATTATGTATGTGATTTTTATATATGGAGATTAAGCTCTCTGATCTTTAATTCCCTCATGTGTAAAATGAGCAAACTTATAATAGCTACTTCACAAGGCCTTTGTGAGTTTAAGTTAGATAATTAAGTGCAATCTTGTAATAAACATCTATGCAGGTGATATATTAACTAATAATTATAATTTATGAGTTTTCGTACCTCATTTATATAAATCAAAATGAAGTAAAACACCATAATACCATTCAGAATTGTCGTTCTCATAGTTCTCCATTCATCAAATGCCATGTTTACCTTCTGTCCCACTTTCTGTTTTAAATGATTTTCCAGTATTTAAAAAAAAATAATAGATAAACTTTCGATGTTGATAGTGGCTCTGCCCTGACTCAGCTCCTATATCATGCATTTATGCTCTAAAATATGAATGTCCACTTCCTGTCCCTAGATTGCAGAAACTACCATCAATTTGATTTTCTGTGTCATGGAATAGACTCTACTTTTTATATGATACCTTTTATTTTTCCCTAGATTTTAACATCAGTCAGAGAAAAAAAACAACGAATAGTCATAGAATCCTTTTACATATTGCCAATTATATGGAAACACATTCAACACACCCTTGTACTTAATCTCTACTAGTTACATAGGTGTGTGATTTAGTTTTGAAGCATACCTAATAAAAATAAGTACAAACTAGATACATGTTCCTTTCAAAATATATATATTTCCTTATTTATGGTTTGGAAGTTTTTTCAGAATTATTAAGAGTGTGTCTATTCCTTTGTGTGAGTGTTCATGTTTCTTACACCTAAATATGAATTCTTTTCCTATTCTCTGCATGATTCAGCTTCCCTCTCCTAGCACTAGTCACCAGTTGTTGGCCAGGGAAGTCTGGAAAAGAACAAAGCTTTTATAAGTTAACTTTTTATTGATAATTTTTGATAATTAAATTCCCAGCTTATTTCAGTCTCTTTGGTTAGGAAATGGAAACTGAGTGAGATACAAAGATGGCCTGGTAAAACGTGCTCCAGGAATGGCTTGGTTTCGTGTCTCTCTCTCTCTCTCTCCCTCCCTCCCTCCCTCCCTCTCTCTCTCC
>NW_020837950.1:19683475-19705294 GCF_003676395.1 Aethalodelphis obliquidens | reverse complement strand
TGTGTGTGTGTGTGTGTGTGTGTGTGTGTGTGTGTGTGTGTGTGTGGCTTGTTGCCTAGGTGATAGAAGAAATTGAGGAGAATGGCTGACAGGGGAAGACAAAAGCTGTGTCTATACATCCTCAACATAATAGGACCTCACTGAAAGATTGGTTTGGTCTGATTTACTAGAGCCTATCTCCTCAGTGGCAGTGATCTGAAAATTGTTTCCAGGGCCATTTTAATTAGCTGATTAAAATCAAAACAAACACATCCTGGTAACATCCATTTCTACCCTGACCCTCACCAATGATTGTTTTCAGAATGATGATTCCTAAGTAGTTCTGCTTGAGCTCAATAAGTGATTTGAGGTATGCACTTTTGTTTTTAAACATGAATCTTTAATGGTGAGGAAAGAATCCATTTTTCTTGGCTTCAGTGACAGGTGAATATTATTACAGATGCTTTTGTTCTGTGCATCAAAACTTAAAACCACAAAAATGTGAAACCTGCCTTTACATAGTTAATTTGTGAAATGAGAGAGGTCTATTTTTCAATAACATTTTAATAAGAGGATTTCATTATGCTGAGTGGCAGTATGGTGACCATATTACATAAATGCATTCTAATTCTTGGATATGCTTTTAAGTTAAAAGTATGTAAGGTCTTGAAAATAGAAAATTAAACACTTTGACACCTCTGATTTCCTGTTTTTATTGTTTTACTTATTCATTTATTGAAAATATATATATACACATATAGCCACAGCACTTATCAAGTATTTAACTATTTATTATTTATTATTTAACTATTTAACTATTTATCAAGTATTCAACTACTTTTGTGAAGTTATTCATTTATACACACACACACACACACACACACACATGCACACAGTACCTAACAGGAAGATCTAATGTAGTCTAGGTGTGCATTATGGCTACATCACTGTAGTTGATTTGGGAATAAAAAACAATATCTCAAACTTTTAAATATTTAGCTTTCACCTTTGTATAGCAGTTTTTAAATGACGTGTAGTGTTTGGTTTGTGTAAAATCAGATAAACTTTGTCCATCTTAAACTTACAACTTAAATCATGAACACTCACTTATCATAGATTCCTCGGTAAACTTGTCCTCTGTGTGTAATTGGCCATAAAATATCCCAAGTTATGTTAACTTTTAGACCTGCTAGAGAAAGAAAAAAAATGTTCTTTTTATTTCTAAGAAAAGATAAAAATTAATTTAATAAATTAAGACATTTTAAAGCTGCTTAATTTTATACAGCTAATATGGATAATCTGCAGTCAGAGCAATTTTTAAACACTTTATGCTCTTGAATATAAACAATTTTTAAATTAGACATTACCTTTTCTTATACCATTTATTTTCAAATGTGAGTTAGTTGATTATTCAGTGAAAGAAATCATTTACTTCTTTTTAACTTTGACTCTCATTTGCTGATGCACTGTGACATTGGAAATTAGGTGCAATATATATATTTTTTAATTCTTAAAATATTCTAATTCTTTTGGTAGTGAACTGTAGCACTTTTATTTTATTTTATGGAAGTGATTCATTATCTTTTTGGCAATATTCAAACTCACTAAAGGTTTTCCTGACATCAACTGCACCATCAAACTGGAAACAATATTCTGTGTACTTTTTGGCACTCAGAGCAGAAATCAGCCTATTCGTCAGGTTCAAGTTCAGAGAGATAAATATTCAACACTATTTAAAACTCACATTAGCACCAAAACGTTTTGAAGGAGTATTATCATCACTTTCATTCGTGGAAAACATTGCCTTCTTATGGTCATGACTTTGAAGGGGAGAGTAATTCATCCTTGACCAGAGATTAGCAGACCATTTGTTGATAGTGTGTAAATTGCTCAGATTTCTGTAGACAGTGAGCTATCTAATGATTGCATTTAGAGACTAGAAAGCTACTTTGAAGGGTGTGAACATTCAGATCAAGCTCACCTCCCAGAGATCTTAGGGACAGTACATTGTAAAAGCAGTGACAACAGAATTACCATTTCATTCTTCTTTGTATTTATAGTATAAATAAAGCCAGCAATACCCCCTCTCCTGACAGCCCCTCTCCGGGTGACATTTCGTAGCCTTCAAATACTTGAAGCCTGAAAAACAATTAATTCAATGTTTCTTTTACCATGCAAATATCTCTTGTCAGAGATAACATCCAAGCGATTAGCCAGCAGTATTGATCTAGGTGCCCCAGGGTTGTTAATTGTAGCTAGAACAGTTAGGTCTCCGTGACTTTTGAAAGAGGTTATGGCCACTGCAAATACATCTTAAAGAAGGAAAGAATACTATCAGCCAAGATGTGCATCCAAACTTTGGAACTAGGCTAGCAAAACCCTACTCACATCCCTGTAAAGCAGACATATATTTTTGTATTTTTTATAGGTGGATACAGTGCAGACCACGAAACCCCCTGGCCACATTGAGGAATCGTGTAAAATGAATGTATGTGCTCGTAAGTGAAATACATGTAATGTTCCAACTCAATGTGTTGGATCCTAATAGACCTGGATTTGTCTTGTGTAAAAAGAAATCGATTCCCAAGGGGCAGGACCACTAGCTGATTAAAATGAAGCTCTGATTTTGAAGAAAACAAAAATGGCTTTAAATTACAATCTCTGCAAAAAGGAATCAAACTATAATTTGCAACCAACTGAAAAAGAAAATCAAGCTCTCATACGGAATAAAGAAGGGATGTGAGAGAGGTTTTGCAATCTTATCAATTACTGTGCAGAAACAGAATGAAATATCATCATACTCAAGAGTATGAAAATAACAGAAAATCCCTTTCCTTCAGTTTGCACTTGAATGGACTCAAGCAAAGAATGGAGATCTGTATCCTGTTACTGTTTATGGTTAATAAGATGGAGATTAATATAGATGTGATTTCATTTGTCTTGCTTGAACTAATTGGATGCATTATGTAGAAATCACCTGAGGCTGTGCTAGATCAACAAAGAAAATGGAAGTATATACCTCAGGACTGAATTCCGCGAAAATTAGATTGTTCAAGGCTATTTCATAAGGCACAAAGAAGAAATACTACTGCCAATCAGGGAAAGTGAGAAACTAGTGGACATGAGAGAAAATAAAATTTAGGTCAGTCTGATACTTGTTGAAACATAATTTATTATGGTGTAAAAGTAGAAGCTCACAATATATCTCACAGATATTTTACACAATTTTTGATTGAATTTAGGGTAAACTCTGTAAGTGTTAAAGGAATGTATGGCCATTATTTAATAGGAAACTGGCTTTTAAAATTTGTGGTCCTATGCATTTATGTATGCAGAGGAGGGCTTTTTAGATTTTGTTAAAAATGAATTGCATGCAGGAAGCACCTCTTTGCATTATAGTTACTTACTCTACGGAAGATACTGTATAAAGTATAATTTTTGTATGGGTGTGAGTGTATACGTATGCATTTGTGTGTGTGTGTATAAGTGGGAGGAGGTAAAATTTAATGATTGACATTTGCACTTTGGTTTGTTACCTAGAATGTAAAGAGGTGAGTAAACCGTCTTAAGCCATTTCGTATGTGCCATGATCATTATTAAAAATTATTCACAAAGGAAACAATTCTGAAGATAGAATGACTACTGCAAAGGTTCTCCAATTAAGTATGATATTTAATGCAATTGAGCCATTTAAATTAAAATGGTACCACTGTCTGGAAATAATGAGAGTAGGCTCTTGTGAAATCAGTTTGAAGACAGTTGGAAAGTCATACTATATTCCTTAAGGTCTCTGCTCAGTGACAGAGGATGTGAATCACAGATTCTCTTAGAATAGATGAGACTGGGGAAATATTTGTGTTCTAACTATAACTTTTTAATCTACCAATAAGTTACATATGTTTTTTCCCCGTTTTTCTTCAGTGTAAATTATATAACAAGTGATCATATATTAACATAGATAAGATAGTAAGTATTTAAAACAGATTGACATATTTTTTGAGGTCACCATGTGCCATAATAATTTTGAAACTATTGTTCTCTGGTATTTGTATTCATTTCTCTTTATCTTACCCTTTAACTTTATAGTTGAAATTTTTACCTTTTCTTTCTACGTGACAATCAACTGAAGCTGGTACCCTATCTATATTATTGCAGGGATTTTTGTCTTTATTTATGCTATTATAATAAATTATAAGTCTACAAACTGTATAATTCTATTGTATTGAATATTTTTCTGTGATCAAAATAATAAAAAAGGCTACTTTATAAAATGTCTGTATTTTTTTATTTTAATAGTCTCTTAAAACATAATGGGACGTGTAATATATTCATGTTGCTGGTTTTTAAACTACGTGTTCTCTGCATCTTTACAATTTGAAAGTGAAGAGCTTAGCTACTTAAGACAAAGAGGAAAGGTTTGACAGAGATAAATTAGAGAATGTTTGGAGAAAAGCACCCTGAATGGGGTCAGGAGTCTTGATGCCAAATTTTACCCTGCTGTTAAACAGCCAGACCTCAAAGGATACATTTTTTGAGTTTTCAGGTGCTTAGATTTCTCATCCATACATGATGGGTTTGGACTGCACTATCAGTTTTAAGATCATATAAATTCTTGACTCTTGATAAGTAAACTTAATTCTTAGGTTTTGATAACTTAGAAATATTAACAGTGTGCTATGGGACACTGATTATATCAATAATCAATACTGATCATCCATATTAAGAGAATCATATGCTGTTTTCCACTAAAACTGACCCAAATCTCAACATACGCCTTAGGGCCAAGGAAAAATATGAATTTATATTTTTTGCTGCTCCAACCTTAGTTTGACTTAATAGAAATATGTACTGAGGTACAAATAATCACGTCGGGGATCAATACCTCCCTCTAAGTTAATTGAACCAAGCAGCACCCAAGTACAAAATCACTCAATTTGTAACAGAGGAAATGTTTTTGGACTACCCTGAGTTGAATGCATTCCCTGGCAGAATATATTAAAGTGCTAGAACCAGTTTTTCTTGCTCTTTACCCCCCAAGGATTGATCAGCACATGAAGGTCCCCGTAACTTCAAAGGCATTTCTGTACTTGGATCAGCCTGGTTGGGTTCAGAGGAGAAGGAAACACTAGCCCCTGATGTTTATTGCTGTAGGCTCTTTCATCTAATAGTAATTCTCTGCGTAGGAGAAGCAACAGGCAGAGGAGTCTTGCAGCTGTTATAATTTCACGAAAGTGCCTCACACAGGAAAACAGTACTTTTATTTTAGTTTCCTGCTACTACTCCAACTGGGAAAGGTCAGAGAAACAGTGGGAAGCAAAATGAAATCATACGTATCATTTGGATTTTTTTTTCATTGCAGTATACTGACTTGCAAAATAGTGTCACTTTCAGTATCACAAAGATGGCATGGATAATCTTCAGGGATACATATTTAGAGAATTGGTCACACTGAATTTTTTTTCATTTAGGTGAATTTCTGGCCATTTATGGAACTGATTTTGATAATAAAATTTAATGTTGTCAATTTAGTCTTTGTTTTACAAGATTAGAAATTTAGATAGGAGACTTGCAGGCTTCCACCTACCAAGCTTCTCCTAAGTCCCACTATTTCTAAATAAAACTCCTACCCTTGCCTCGTGGCTCTATCCATTTGGGAAAAAAAGTGGGGGAGCAAGGGGAGACTGCACTTGGCTCAAGATAAATGGCTATATAGAGCAGTGGAACAACCATGAATGAGAATTACCAATTGAAAAGTTGTGTCCAGAATTCATCAGATTGGATGCACATGGGTAAAACTTTTGCCAAGATATAAAAGAAAATTAAAATATTATTGGGAATTAAAACGCATGCTTTTGGTTTTAGTTCTTGTTATTTTTTTAACTGCTATTATTCTACCTCTCTGTTTTGGTAAATATAATTTAGCTGAACAAATTTTCATATTTCTCTGATAATTTTTTAAACTTAGGTTACCGAGAGTCAACTCTGTGTAGATGATATATTAATTGCACTATTTAATATTTATATCAACCTCATGAGGTAGATACTATTATTGTCATGACACCCATTTTACAGATAAGGAAAATGAGGAACAGAGGGTTTTGGTAAATTTGCAAAGCTACAGAATTAGCAGGAGGTAGTGCTGAGCATTGAGCTCTGCCAGTCTGGTTTCTGAGGCTGCACTCAACAGGTGGGCCACAGAGCCTTCATGCCAAACACTATTATAGATGGGGGTTCAAGATAGGTTCTGGAACTATTTGGGGGTGCAGAGGTAAATTTTGTGGTTCCCTAGATCACATATCTATTAGTCTGAGTGAGGCCAATTCAGAATGCATGACTTAGATGTGAAAGGTATTCAAAAGTTCTAGCTCACTGAAATATTATATAAAGGTGGAATCTGTGATAAAAAGGTCTGTTCTAAATACTGTATACAGGGAAGAAGAGAAATTTTTCTCTAACTTACTTGCTTTGCATGCTTAAAATATATTAATATAAATATGGACTATTTGCATCAATTTTTTTTTTAAATGAAGACTTTGCTGCTGGAATCTGGGTGGACTGAGGAAAATGGCAGCTGCATTCTTTGAATGAGGAGAGCTCCCAGTTTAATGGGAATTCCAGCCACGCAGGCTAATTATTACAATGCCATATGCTAAATGATGAACTATCACCGTGGTTAAGAGTTCAGGGCCTGGAATCCAGGCAGCCTGGGTTTGAAACGTGGTTCACACACATAAATGATGTGACCTTTGAACAAATAACATCTCTCTGCTTCCATTTCTTCATATGTAATATGAAGTTAAAAACAGTATCTATCTCATAAATTAGTTGCGATGATTAAATGAGATTTAGACAGGCAAAGTGAGTATGACATAACAAAAGTTCAGTAAATGCTGGTAATTATTAATTTTCTTAGTGTTGTTTTTATAATTGACACGAATAGAGTGAGGAGGCTGTTGACTGATATGTTCATGGGCCAAAATAAACTCAGTATCACCGGCAAAAGTGAAATAAAAGGCACCTTACAGAAAAGTGTAATGACAAGCCCTCAGTATTCTCCATATGCTCTGGTGTGAAATTCAGAAAAATTGTGCAGGTCCGGGTTCTCCAGGGAAAATGCATCAGTTTCTGATCTGCTAGAGTTCAAATCTGGGAGCTCTGTAATTCTTTCAGGCATAGACAAGTGAAAGGAAATTGTGAAAGCTGAAATCAAACCTTTGTCATGATCCAATGACGAAAGTTTCCAAAAGGTTAAAGAACAATTTTTGGAGATCACTTTATCCACAATCATAAGGGAATACAGTTTTTTCTCATTATTAGTAGCTTAAAAATTGTGAAGCTTAAGAATGAGAGCTATGTCAGGTTATCATAAAAACTAAGGGTAATGCTGATTATGACAACCAATCCATAAATAAGTCGTTGTTATTCTTTGCAAGTATTTAATAAAGATCTATTCTATATGATTAAGGCTTTATTTTCAAAGTCCTTCATTAGGCAGAAAATAGTGCTGCATTTATTGGATGATAAGATTTGACTGTATGAAATATAAACAAAATAAATACTTGCTGAATTGAATTGGATCATATTTACTATAAAGGAAGCCAGTGGCTTTCATTTTAAACATAGTTATTGGTTAAGTAAGCATATTGGAGTGGAAAAAACAAATAAACAACCACTGAAAATGCTCAGTTTTGCCTATTTGAAACTACTTTTTAGATGAAATATATTGACTAACAATTGTGACTGTGGAAAATGTAGGCCTCAGAAGTGGCTCTGCATTTTTGGGAACGCATAGCATTGCTGGTGAAAACATGAGAAAGTTATATTTTAAGTTCATATCACAGTTTAGCATCTGAGCATCTGAAAAAAAACGAAGCCAACTACAGATTTTTATTAGACCATGCGTTTCAGTAATTTTTAGACTTTTTATGAAAAAGTTGGCTACTCTATATTTTTGTGGATGTTAATAGCTCTATAATAACCTATCTTATGCTGCTTTTTGTGAATTTCTAATGAGAAGTTAAAATTAATGTGATTAAAAATGAATATCTTTCTAGACTCTATCCTTAGATGTTTGGGGAAAAATGAACATTTCCGATTTTAAGAGATTGGAGTTCTGAGATCAGGTACAGCTCAGCCTGTTTTTTAATTGCCACTTCCCATTTTTGTCAGTGAAAATTCTATCTCAGTCGCAGCTGAAGGGGACCTTAGTCTCTAATCTTTCTTCTTCTCTCTGTGTCTAGCTGTTAAAAGGCGGATCAGCAAGGACTTTTTCTCCCCTATGTGTCAGTCTCATGAAAGCAGCAGACATTTGGTATATGCATTCCAGAAGGATCAGAAACTGGCTGCTTCCCGATAACACATTTCAAGTGGATATAGCGTAGTCTAACTTTCTGCCAGTTGACTTTAAAACCCCTGCATATTTACTAATAAATCTGCCATTTTTTGGAACCCAAAATTGAAACTTGATTGGTAAAGTCATGTAATTGAAAAAAAAATTGTTAAGGAAAACACTGATAATATTAAGGAAACAATTTATTACATGAGACTTTTTCATAATCCTATGATGACTTGTCAAGCAAATGCCTCACTATTTAGATGATGTTTGAGAACATGTTTTTGAGGATGTCTTGCTATTAGTACTACATTAAAAGAGGTTGTATTCAAATGAATACCAGGAATCTGTAGACACAGGATCTTTTAATCTTTCAATAAACCATTTTTAATACTAGGAAGAAATGCAGTACGTATCTTACTCCGGGGCTCCCCAGCAATCATGTGCTCGTGCCACCTGAGATTAACATTTGGATGAAAGAGCATGATTAGAGGATTCTAAGTTAGTGGTTACCAAGTTGAAATGACACAAAAGTTAAAACAAAGTAATACAGCAATCTATTTCATGCAATATATTTCTTATACCAGTTAATTGGCAGTTTAATTAGCATGATGTTTCATGTTGTGGCCTAAGCCATTGTACTCCCAGTGGGTGTAATGGAGACAATGAAAAAAGAAAAAAAGAAAGCTTTAGAATTGTTGATGGTTGTATCATATGCTACCAGAATTTAAACTAATTCTTTATTTTAAAAGAAGAGAACATACATATGCTTTTTTTTTTCTGAATCCAGAACAAATTTTTTAAAAGAATTTTTATGGTATGAAATACTTCCATCCATGAATTAAAAGCCTATCAAATATGTGCAAGTGTTAACTGAAGTACATTTTAAGTTCCAAGTGACCACAAGTAAATGACAAGTAAATGACTAAAGGATACACTTCGATAAAAAAGAAGTTCCGTTTACGATTTTGAGATAAAACATATGTATTAGGGTGATCATATTTTTGAAAGTATAATGTGATTGATAGGATTCTATTAAGGGCCATTGAAATGACTTACAAATGACTGCATTTTGGAAAGGGACAATGGAACTCTGCTTTTGGACAGGCCTGAGGAAAAACAAATATGCATCTTAGAAATAATTTATAAAATAAATGACATGAAAGGGGTCTCTCATCCCTCCTTCCCTCCCCAATGAGAACATATTCATATTGTGTGTGTTTGACTTTATCACATGAAATGGAAGTTTCTGCCGAGCCAAAGACAGTCATCTGCCAGCTGATTGGTTCTGCCTTTTTACAACAATAGAATGGCCGTATTAGTTATGAATATTGAGCCATATAATATAGCAAACCTTCTGGAGGTACTTTTCTCTTCATTTTACACTGTTGACAATTCAGAACTTGCAAAGAAATAAAATATTTTGAGGATATGACTAATATACCTAGATTTTGTCAAGTTTTCTTTCCCAATCACTGAACTCTTGGCTACCTCCTCATGGATATATCATTAGGCTATTCATTTCCGTTGAGTTTGCATACTACAGTAGGTCCAGAGGGCTTTTTTTTTTCTTTCAAAAATTATTCTGTAGTCTCCTTTGGCAGTTAAGGTATGAATGCCACTTGGAATGTAACTTTGGTTATTATGTTGCTCACAGATATTTTATTGTACACAGAACTGAATATTTATAGAAATCTAAAGACACTGTTATACAAAACCTTATAAAGAGAAAAAAGCAATTTTTTCCCCCTGCCTCTTTCCCTTGTCTAACACATCAATTCAAATTGCTCCCTTATCACGTAGCAGAAATTTTTGGCAAATGGTATAGGAAGTATATAAAAATTGTGGATCTTTAATTGATAGTATATAATCAATTAGAAGTTCTATTTTCTAAAATAAGGACAATGGAACTTGTGATAAAAACAATTCAGTAAACATTTGTGCTAGGATGAAGACGAAGATGTGTGATTCTTAAGCTTCTTTCTTTTTAGTTGTTATTACATCTTCAGATGATCAGAATGTTGCAATTTAATTTTTGGTCTGATAGTTACCTGATAACGATCTGATCTGTGAGTGATCTTTCAGTTTAAATACATTTACTAAGTATTTGAACTGCTGTATTTTGTCATCTCTTGGGGTTCCTGTGAAAATATATGACTTAAAGGTATATATAATTCATGAATTAAAAGATGAAGTGCTTAGAGCATTGATTATGGACCAGTCTTTGAGACTTTGGGCAAGCTACTTAACCTGTCATGTATTTAAATGAAGATAATAGAAGTCTTATGGTAATATTAGGAAAAGTGCATGAATTAGTATGCTATATGTTATATGTCATATAATGGGTTAATATAAGTTGATATATACCACTTATGGCCATGCCTGGCATGCGGTGAGAATGTATAAATAACAGCTATTATTAAAGAAAGGCTCAGAAATTGACACCAGTCATGTAGCTATTCACTAGTTGAGCTAAGATTCCAGAAGCACTTTGAACACAATTCACAATAGTGCCCGCCATATAGTAGGTGTCTCTGAGTGCTATCTGCTATTAAAAATAGGCAAATTTGTTTTACACCAAAAACACTGGTCATGAGTTAGTTTGAGATTCGAACTTCAGATATGCCTGACTTTAAACACTTATTTCCTTAAACCCTTACACGAATTTAAACTTGATTTTAGAATTGTTTTTTGGTGTGGACCAAACAAACTTTACAAATAAGCTTGCTGTTTAGTATGTCTTGGAAAGGTATTTTGGGGATTATTTAGAACATACAAACGTGCTTATAAAACATGGTAATATTTATAAATGAGAATATTATAAAACATGATCAATTATCAATGGATACTTTGAGCTGTTTCCATGAGTCTCTTAACATTTAGAAACTACTCATTAAAACAAACAATGGTGAAATATCTAACAGGTTTATTTATTTATTTCTAGTAGACTTCAACAGGGTAATTTGGTAAGCTCATATTCTCACTTTCATTTTCTTCGAATATTTGGAGTTATATTCATCAAAATAAATTAAGTGATTAATTATGTTAATCACTGTCGTAATTGTGGGGAGCACCTTTTATACTGTGACATGTTCTTTTCAGCTATTGCTGCATCATTTGTGTTGCCATTCAGTTTTGTTTAACTGTGAGGAATGTGTTCTTTCAGTTTTCTTGAAATAGTTTGCAGTAATTTTTCTATTAACTTGTTTTATTGACTACTTTTCACGTAGAGGTTTGTAAGGCTTAGCACCATCCTCCAGTTGTCACCATTACTTGCTGTTTAGTTGAACTTGAAACTGATATGCCCTGATGACTGTTATTAGAAGTTACTCCACTTACTGTGTCATCTAGCAATATTGGATCATAAAAATATGTGTTAAATAAAGAAAGCTTTCTCGTGCTTTTTTTGTACGTGCTAGTGGCCAGTGATCAAGACTGTGAGATAAAATAGATCATGGCTAGGTATGGAGAGCACGGTTGAACTGCTATTAAAGTTGTGTACAAAGTATACATAATGGATTCAGATATTACACCAAAGGCTAAAGTATCCCATACATTGCCACCCCCAAATCTTGCAAGGACAGAACAACCTGCTTCTTCTTAGGCCATGCTCAGGAACATTTAGCGCCTAATCATTTCTAATTAATACATTTCCAATTTTTTAATTTAGAATCATATTCCTCTGACTCTGATCTCCCTTTCCCATTTATACTTTTCATTCTTTTCGTGAACTCGATGCTTCTGTTAAGCTTGGTAAATTTCTAGTGACTTTACCTACTTCACACTTTCCTACCAGTTTATCTTAACCTATACTGTTATCTCCTCCAGCAAATCTGTCTTCTAATTTTACATGAGTGAATCCTACCTTCCATGATTCTTCTTTTATAAGCTGTTTCTGATTACCAGGTCGTGAGTGTTAATGTTAAGTCATTTTATCTGTGTGATTTTATGTTACCTGGAGCTTCCTAACTTTAATGATGGAATCTTTTTGTGCATGTAAGTGAATATATGTATTATTTTATTATTACACCATAATCTCTTCACTGGGAAGATCCAAGCCTGAATCATATTTGCTGTCTCCACCCAGTTCTTAGCAAAGTGCCTTGCTTATGGTAAGTTAGTAGATGCTTATTAAACAGTGATTGAATTCATTTGTTGCTATAAAGGGGATTTTTTTGTGACTTTAGGGCATTCAATGTAATGTATAAATAGTTATTCAATAAGTATTTATTGCATTGCTACAATAGATTAGGTGCAGTGGATGTCATATTCCTATAAAGAATTAACTGCTGGGTAACAGTTGGGGTGATGTGCACCTGTTTATATACATAAATATCATACGTCATGTACACTCTGTGTGTTACTCAGGATCTATTCTATTGCAGAAATTCTGTTATTACCAAGATAACTATATTACCCAGATGTGATAACTACATGGTACCAAGAGTAAGGGGTCTGGTGGAGGACAAGTAGATGCCAAGGCAGGATGATATAAAAGGAGACTGGGAAATAGATCAAGATATAAATGGCATTAGATTTCATGTGAAGGAGATTCAACTTGATCCTGGGAGAAATGGGAGTCAGACAGCAGAGGTCTTTAAGTACAGGGCAGTGGAGGCTTTGATTTGCTAGGGGAATAACTCTCAAAGCAGTGGGAACAAAGCTCCAGAGAGGGAAGAAACAAATAACCCTAAAGGAATCTGGATTGTGCCTTAACGGAGATATATTTCTCTTAGACTTGGAATTCTGTGCCATTAGTGGCCACACTTTATGTGGAATAAGAAGTAGTAGAGACAGCACCTCTCTTTGGTCATTTCTTGGCACCAATACACTGCTCTGTTCTAGAGACTTATTTCCTTATTCTAGACTTATTCTAGAGGAATTAGAATAGTTAATAATAAAAGAAATACATATAAATGCATGGTTTCTAAAATCCATAGACTTGAAACTATTCTTTAAACATGGAGTTCAGTCCAACTTAAAATGTTTGTGTGTGATGATTTGGCAAATCTATATGATGCTGAGATATAGATAGAAAGCATCATTTAAATATAAAATTCTTTTGCTGTAATACTGACTCTCAAAAAAGACTTTCCTTGATGTTAAGCTGTGATCTCGATCTCAAGTCATGCTTGGAGACTATCTTGAGGCTGAAGGCTAAAAATCATTGCTCATCAAATTGATGCCATACCGTTTCTACCTCTATCATTGTCTGAACTCACTCCTCAAGCTATAAGCTGATTATTATTTCACACTTTACCCAAAAGTATTTTTATTTTGACCTTGCAGCATATCATTTTCAGTGGTTTTTGGTTGCTTTTGTGTGTCATGGTTTTAAAAAAAAGAATTAATGCCACAGATAATGCAGATATGACTTTCACAGTCCTGCTGTTTATAAGGCTCACTATTTTCTTTTGAAAAAATAAAACAATTCATAGGATTTCATTTGTAGTGAGACTGTTCTGGCAGTTATGTTAACAGTGGAATTTTTAAGGATCATCAATACTGAAGGCACAGTCTGCAGAGTTACTCTTTTTTTTTTTTCTCTTTTTTTCATCTTTAATTCCAATTAAAAGATACATATTCTATTAGACTAGATGCTTTCTGCCTGGATGTTTTCTGTGTGATCTTTGACTTGCAACCAAGGAAATGTAGCTTCAATCTGTTAGAGCTGAATGGGACTACAGTATGCCATGGGCTATCTAGTGTTTCAAGAATTTAGAACCCCTGGTCTATGAATAATGATTAATATGTGTTACTAACATTGTTAAATTTTCCAGCAAAGATGTCCTGTAAAGTTATCCTGTGTTGCTGAAATTATTCTTAATATTCATATAATGCAGACATTGCACGTATCCTATGTATGCAAAGTATTTAAGCCACAGTTCTATAGATAAATATCCACATTCTCGATGTGCAATTTTCAAAATGCCTGTTTTATACTTTATCATAAAATTTATGCAAAATCCTGTATAAATCATATTCAGTATGCTTTTTAATATAATTGTTTAAACAAAAGATTGTAATTTTGTTTGAAATTTGTATTGTGTTTGATAGGTTTCAGAGGGAATACCATCATGCCTTTAATGTTGCTGTTATCCATGGATTGGCAGTTCACCACGTCTTCTCTAATTGAAAGACTTAAATGTTTTCTTTTAAAAATTAACTTAGAAATCCAGATTGTCTTACTAATATTATTATGAAAAGCTACAATCTGTGATATACCATATTGTCAGAATATCTTACCATTGTATATAACGTAGAATTTTCTCAATGCTTGATTTGCCGATCAAGAAAAATGTAACTTTTCTTGATATCATAAGTGAAGTATGTCGAGAATACTAATGTCAGTGTTGAGTCATGTATTGACTGCTGAAGCATTAACAAATGGAGTATAAAAGTATAAAAATTCTGGATTATATTGGATGCACATACACATATATCTAAATATACATATTTAGATATATAATAAATATTTTGAAATATATATTTTCTCTATATGTCTGTTTCACATATTCATATATATGTCCATATATATTATTCATATATATTCATATATGTACATATATATTTCAGAATGTATTTTTCTATTCTGAGTCACCAGAGAGAAACAATTACTCAAAAATAATTACTGAATACCACTTTAGCCCAGACACTGTGCTTGAGTCTGGGAATATAAATGTGGGAAAGATGCCATCTGTGCTTTTAAGGAACTAGTTACCAAGAGGGTCAGATGTGTTACAAGTGCTATAGGGCAAAAGAGATAAAGAGGGAAAGTGAAGTCATTTGGGAATAATACAAGAAGCTTTTGCGTTGAAGCTTACAATAAATTAAGTTTATTTAAACTAAGGAAAGAAAGGCATTTCAACTGGAGAAGAAATCATGAGCAAAATAATGAAAGCATCAAAATTAATCATTTATTTGGTAAAAGACACATCATCCAGTTTGGTTAGAGTATAGGGAACATGGGAAGAGTGACTAGATATGAACTGGAAAGATTAAGTAGATTCAGCTCAAGAGGAGCCTTGAATTTTATGATTAGGAGTTTGGGTTTATCTTGTGAACATGTGGAAGTTACTGCAAGTTTTCAAGCAGGGGTATAATGCAATACTTGGTTTAGAATGATGGCTTTGTGGGAAGAATGGAGGGCAGTTTATAGTAAAAGTACTAGAGAAAGGGATACTTGTTAGGGAACTCGGATAGTCTGATAAAGTCTGATCATGTGATTCTGATGCCACGACTTTGGAGACAGATCAAGAGGTATATGGACAGATGGATGTAAAATGTTTGGCAGATGACTGGAGGTTGGGGAAGAGAGGAGAGGAATGGAAAATAATTTTGTTTTAGATTTTAGTTTTGAGCATTTTAATAAGAAAGTGGAATTTGAAATGTAGGAGATTAAGCTTGGGAAAAGAAAGAATTAAACAGTTCATCTACATTTAGTGATAGCTGACTCCAGTCAAGTATATGAGCTCCCTAGGGAGTTCACAGAGAGTGTAAAAACAGAAGATGGCAAAGGACCAATCTTGCTGAGATGTGGGGAAGACACCATAAAAGAAGTATATGTAGAATCTGAAGAAAACTGCGATGAAAAGCTGGAAAAAATGGAAAGTGTTTCTGCTCATAGATGTCCTAATAATAACAATATCAAAAACAATAATAATAGCAAAAATTGACTTAACTTTTACTAGTCACTAAACTTTTTTTTTTAGTCACTAAACTTTGCACTAAAAATATTACACAGATGAGCTCATTTAACCCTAATAATAAAATTTATTTTCAAGCAATAGAAGCCAAGTTTACAATTTAGCATTTTAGACTGAAGATGGCTTTTGGAACTAACAGATGGGGCTCACAAAGTGCTAGCGGAGGATAAACATGCTCAGGAAAGAGAAAGGTCCATTCCAGCTCCAGAGGGTAGAAGTCAGTTCAGAGGTTAGCAGGGGTTGGTAAACTGTTCCTTTCAAGCTCACTATTCAGACTCCAGAGAGGGAATGCTGAAATAGCCTTTTGGGGTAACCTGTCAACCTTTTGGTTGACAAAAAGGGCAACACACTTTGAATAACAGTTTTACCAGACTAAATTCAGTGGGTGAAAGTAATTTCCTCAAAGGACCCTGAGGTATCCTTAAAAGTGACCCATACATCCGCAATTTACATAGGAGGGCACTAAATCTTACGGACTTTAAATGGCTTTCCCAAATTGAAACAGTTAGTAAGTAAATGTATTCATATTAAAGCCAAACTCCCAGCATTCAGATCAAGAAAACTGAAGAGTGAGAAAAGCGTCCTTTGTGTAGCATTTCGAATAGTTTCATCAGCATGGTAGCCAGCTAAGATTACACCAGATTTTATGGAGCCAGTTTAAGTAAGCAGAGCCATTGAATGCAAGGTCCTTTGCCAAGAATCTTTGTAGGAAGGAAAAGAAAACAGCAACTTGACGGTGGAAGAGGGGAAGAAAGATCTTTTTTTTACAAAATAGGAAAATTCAGGTAGGTTTGTATGTTGAAAGAAGGTTAGAGGTTGAACGGAAAAGAGGAAGCACATTGATGAAACAAGATCTTGGCAGAGGCAGGAACAGTGGAATCAAAAGGTCAGATGAACAAGAGAATAAGGATTCTTCTTCTTAGATGCAAAGTGAAGTCCCAGTGAGTAAAGATACCAATAAATTTGGAGACATAGAGGAGGGAAGTGGAGGGGGTTCATGCTTGATAGTCCCAATGTTCTCAGTAGTAGGAGGTGAAACCATGTGTTGAGGTTGAGGGGAGTGAGGGTGAGAGTGGGGGATCTGAGGAGGGTGTGGTGGGAACAGCTGCTGTGTGGAATGGGAAGACCAGCCAAGTAGGAATGAGTAATAGGGCTGCTAAGCAGCTCTGAGAGTTCAGCTGACATCGGAAATCATAAATTTGTAGCAGAGTCAATCAGCACGGTTATTCAATTTTCTCAGTAACTCTTGGCAGCCCAGGAGGAGGAGGAGAGCAAACAGATGGTAGGATTGATTTGGTAATGGGATTGGCAAGGCCGCTGTGAGAGAAGGTCAAAGAATGGGAGAATCAATTGCACTCCTGAAAGTGTGTTATCAGGGGGATCACAGTTAGGAAGAGATGACAGTCAAGCCAGGAAAGAGCATCAGCCTTTGATGCCTAAGAGGAATTTTTGTGGGCCTGAGTGGGATGGGAATGAGAAAAGAGAATTTCACAATTCTGGATAGTACAATAGAACACTTTTTGTTTAGAAACAATTTATTTTGTATCTATGGGTATGGATTGCCAAAGCTGAGTGGGAGTGTCGGCCACTGAATATAGGGGCAAAAGAATTTTGAAGCTAAATAGATGAATGAGTCATCCAAGTCTTCTAGGATAGTGACAAGTGATAGAAGAAAAAAACCCCAAAAATGAAAAAACAAACAAGCCAGCTGCCAAATTATTCTAGTGAATTGATGAAGTACTTGTCGATGACAAGATTTAGAAGACAGATGGTTTGATTGATTGTTTGGGTTTTGTAGACATAGGGCTTATTGAACTAAGATAATAGAACAGTGTCTCAGAATTAGGAGGGGAAGTGCAAGAGAATGTCCCTCTTCCTCTTTACCCTGAGATAGGAAGATGATTACTGTGTTTTACAGTGTTCTAGAACATAATGAAATCTAAATTCAGTGGTCAGTTCTGTCTCCTTGTCTAAAATGTTGGCATTTGGGTGGTTGTTCACTCCCTCTCCCTGGAGCACTTCTTATCACCATCTTCACTTGGTTTTCCTCTCCATTGCTGACTACATCTTCTTAGTCTCCTATGCTGCTTCTACTAAATATCTGAGTCATGTGGTACCCCAGGATTTTGTTTTTATGTATCACCATCCCAGGCTTCTCACCTGGGCTCCATACTCAATACAACTACCTATTCAGCTTTTCCACTGGTAAAGGCAGTAGTACCCAGTGGCCATGCAGCAGGTTCTGGCACCAGATTCTCCATGACTCTATTAACTGGCTGACTAGGGCAAATCTCTCTGTAATTTAGTTTTCTTTTTTTTTAGTTTTAATATTTTTTAACATCTTTATTGGGGTATAATTGCTTTACAATGATGTGTTAGTTTCTGTGTAATTTAGTTTTCTTAATCTCTAAAATGAGAATGATAATAAGAACTAATTCATGGGGTTCTTGGGAGGATTAGGTAAAAGATATAAAAAATTAAATATACAAGTGTATAGAGGTATACTTGGCACAGAATAAGTGCTCAGTAATTGCTAGTTACTATTATCACAAACATAACAGAGTAAAAGTAGAACCATTGAGTTTTTTCCTCATATACCTCAGTTTGCCATCGTCATAAATCTTCCTCATGTGAGTGAATAGTACTGATATCCACTCACTTTCTTTTTAGAGGAAAACCCCTGAGATCATCTTTTGCTCTTTTCCCTTATACGCCACCCCAATCCCTCAGTAATTTCTATTACCTTCACATCAAAAATTTATACCAAATCTGACCATTTTTCATGACCTTCTTGTCTAAATCGTAATCCAAGCCACCAACATCTGCTGTGTCTCTGATTCTACTACGCTCCCTGCAATACCCCTAGAGTGTTATTTCTAAAGTGCAAATGCAAACATGTCTTTTCCCTGTTTAAAATCTGCCAGTGTCTTTCCATTACAACGAGAATAAAATCTGATCTTCCAAAATGGTCTACAAGCATGACCTGATTAGGTACCAGCCTGCCTCTGGGACCTCAACTCCTTTCACTCTCAGAATGACTCACTAAACCAAAGCCACCATGAACCTTTGTTCTGTCACTCAAACATGCCAAAAGATTTCCTCCTGCAGAGACTTTGAACTTGTTATGCTTTCTGTTTGGAACACTCTTTCTCCCCTCCAGTCTTCGTATGCCTGCCTCCTCTTCATCATTTAAATCTCACTTCAGATATCAGGTCCTCACAGAGGCTTCCTTGACCCTCTTCATCATGATGCTCTATTGTATAGGTTTGGTAGCACTCATTTGGATCTGCAATTTCCACCCAAACCTTAGTTCGCCCAAAATGATCACACCTAAATCTGGGGAAATTAAAAAATCTATCATAGAGTTTCATTTGATTTACTTGATTATTTACATTTTGGTCATCAGAGTTCTTAAATTTTATTTTTGTGTATACTTGTTCATATAAGTAAAGTGATTATTAGATGATACACTGGTGTCTGCTGGTGTATTAGGCATTTGGAATGTCGTAAGCATCTCTAGCATTCCTCTTCACATTTGTAAAAGCTGACGTGAATAAAATAGTACTTGTTTTGGATCTGGAGTTCTCTTGGAAAACTACTATTTTTGGAAAATGAGCTATTATTCTTTTGATTTTTATAGAAGATTTTATATATATATACATATATATATAATAGAAGGAACTGCTAAAATGACTTGAATGTTGTATTTAAGCCTATAAGTACTTCACTTGAATCATGAATTATTTTATTAATAAGGTTAACATATCAGAAGATAATAATTGTTATATCAATAGTTCTCCAAAGTGTAATCAATGAAATACAAACAAAACCAAGGTATTGTCTTCCTTACATTCACTTTCCTTTTGAGTAAAGGAATGCAAAACATACTTACTATTTCTGATGCAAGGATACATATTTACTTGAGAATCCATGTGTTGTGATTATAAATATCACTTGGGATCAAGATATTGACTACGGAGGCATGTTCATGGATTACTGTTTTAAGGTAGATATATGAGGATATCAGGCATGCATGACCTGCAATCATGGGCTTTCCACTACAAAAATAGAATAGATTCTTATTCATCAAACATAATGTCATGTTTGCAGCCCCAACTAACTCCTTATAATCACTTAAGATTTGGATATAAAATTAGGCTTTCTACATGTAGTCTGAAACCACAAATATTACATTTCTGGATTCTGGTTGCATTTCTAAAGATAGGGTGGAGCAAGTATTCTAACTTGGCAGCTAAATATTATTACACTTGTAGGCCTAACCCAGCACATATTGTAACAGTCATCATCTGTTTGTGAAAAAGAAAATTTGGTGATTACTGGCACAGTTTCAAAATTCCAATTGATGGACGATGAGAGAGGTTTTCTGACCTTAAATATTTTGTAAATCCCAAAGTGAGATGTTTAATTAGAGCATACATTTTTGGAGACTCTCAAGAAAGAGGTCTCAACCCAGGTTCATTTTTTCCTGAAGGAACCAAAACAATGACAGTGGCCACAAACTGCAATCACAGTGGGCTCTCTTGGGGGTACCTACAGTGACATGGGTGGCTTCTTTTCTTAGCTGGTGTAGGAGGGAGAGGTGGGCATGTAGGCACATCTGTGTTGGTGTTTGCAGAAGGTGAATGAGATCCAGACATGTACAAAGGCTGTGGGATGGTTGGAAGAGATGCCAGTACTGACTAAATGAACAAACGTGTTGAAAAGTGGTTAAATGCTATTATCAGTCATTAATTTTAGAGAGAGAATACAGTTGATAAATTCCAAATATGACAGAAAAGTTACTAAAAATTACATTTCCTAGTATAAAATACTTGGTGGTTTTTCATATGGATTCATTAAGTTGTTTGAATAATAATAATTGTTTTTGGCTTCTTTACTGGCAAGTAAAGCCAGAAAACTTTTTCAGGGCATCTTGTTAAAAATTTCCTGTCTATCTTTCTCTCTTTCTTGTTCCTCCTTCAGGATAACTTAGGCACAATTCCTAAAAGAACACCACTTGGACGATTTCCATCTGGCAACCTTCCCCTCTTATTTTCACTGAGAAAAGTGTGGAGTCTAGTTTTTAATGCTATTTCTGAGTAAATTCAGCTTTCAACTCAGCACCCATCCTCCTCCCTTGTTTTTTTTTATAAGCAGTTACCTCTTTTTGTGGGAAAAATAAACATAACTCTGGGCTCTAACTGGGTAGAATCAGATAAAAACAAATTGTAGAAATATGGACTCACCAATTTCTAGTCATCTTTTGTAGGCTTTAGAGTAAAAATGTGTCATGTGAAAAGTTCCATCTGTGCAGGAGAATTGACTATTTTACACACAGATAATTAGAAAATTGTCAAGACATATGTTGCTTTTTACAAATGATTTTGTATTTGTTTTACAGATGAAATAAAAAATTATCATGGTGCTGCATTATGAAAAACCTCTCGACTTAGAGGTCTTCATCAATGACTAATTGCTACTATTTGTAACCCACTTTAAAAGCAAATAAAGCACCCATCTGGTAATTCTGTTAAAGGTTTCCATATTAAAATGGCTATTGGTCCTCAAAAAGAAAATATGGGACTTCCCTGGTGGCGCAGTGGTTGAGAGTCTGCCTGCCGATGCAGGGGACACGGGTTCGTGCCCCTGTCCGGGAAGATCCCACATGCCGCGGAGCGGCTGGGCCCGTGAGCCATGGCCGCTGAGCCTGCGCGTCCGGAGCCTGTGCTCCGCAACGGGAGAGGCCATAACAGTAAGAGGCCCGCGTACCGCAAAAAAAAAAAAAAAAAAAAAAAAAAAAAA